>NW_010205011.1:0-32830 GCF_000695765.1 Mesitornis unicolor | reverse complement strand
GATGGTAGCAACTGCCTCAGTTCAAATCCATTCTGCAGTAATTGTTTTCTAGTACTTCAAAAAAAGAAGTGCTATGAATATTCATCTTGGCCTACAGAACACTTATTATTTTTACATGTAAATTGAAGCTCAAGACAGTGAAAGAAACTAGAATAACATTGTTTTTGCAGAGGGATTTTCATTCCCTGACATTCATAACTCCTGTTTTAATCCACCTATCTCAGAGAAGTTGTCTCCAATTTGCAGTGATGTTGTGCTGGTTTGGTATAATGTCTGCACAAAGATCCCTTCAGTAATAGTTGCAAGGAACAGATGGATCTTTACCCTATATTTGTGATTGCTTACTGTCTGGGTAAGTGAATACTCAGCTATCAACCTGGTAATTCTTCATTTCAAGTCTTAGGAGTAGCAGCTGAGGGATCTGGGGCTGTTTAAGCTGGAGAAAAGGAGATTCAAGGGAGATGTTATTGCTCCCTACAGCTACCTGAAAGGAAGGTGTAGTGAGGTGAGTGTTGGTTTCTTCTCCCAAGTAACAAGTGATTGAACAAGGAGAAATGGCCTCGAGTTGCTCCAGAGGAGCTTTAGGTTGGATATTAGGAAAAAATTATTCATTAAAAGGGTTATCAAGCATTGAAAGAAGCTGCCCGGGAAAGTGATGGAGTCACCATTGCTGGAGGTGTGTAAAAGATGTGTGGATGTGGCGCTTAGGGAAGATTAAGTGATTCACTGCAGATATGGATATGAATAATATACATCACTGAACTTCCATTGCTGACCTGCTTTTACTGAACAGCACGCATTTCATTTTATAGTGAAGAAATCCAAGTGTGGAGTAGAAGGAGGAGCGGACAGTATGTAGATTAAAACATTATAAGGTGTGCTGAAAGGTGTCAAGCAGGTTGGGGTTGGTCCAATCAAACATGCCAAGATGAGAATAAACATTGCATACCAAACCAGGAAATTGAACAGACTCTTAAATTATGTTCAGCTGCAATTTTTACTCTTTGTAAGTCCAACATAGTAAAAAATACCAATGCAAGACTAAAAGAGTTATGGATTACCCAATGATTGGTGGCACTTATACTTACAAAGACCAAAAAAGTGTCACTGTAATTCTCCATCCACTCCTTCCCCGGGAACTTACATTGTTCGTTAGAACTTGGTGTAGTTTCATAACTTTGAAGTATGTTTAAAGAACACTTGTTAATGTATTTTTCATGATTTAAAAATTTAATATGGCCTCCAGCCATACCACATCAGCTTTTATTCTTGTCAGCTCTCAAGAACCCAGCAGGGACAGATTAAATCGTTCCTTGGTGGATGGCTACTAGAGAAAATCAGGTGTGTCAGGAGGTGGTTTAATATTCGCGCTGAACAGCGTGCGGCTAAGGAACGCTATCTGTGGTAGGTGTCACTTCTCAGATTAGAAGTTGTCATTTTTTGTGACTATCGGGTTTTGCAAGAACAGAAACGCTGGCTCAAACAACGCTGTAACTCAGATAATTACAGTTTGCCTACATGAGAGCCTGCTCCTACAAGCTGTTGACTGGGAATTGAGAACGCTGAGCACCTCACACTGCTGGAGTTTGATTTCCCATATAGTTTCAGCTGTGATTTCTTATTCTTCACTTTGGGAAAACAAACTGCTGTGTAGTATTGATAACTGTTTGACAGCCCACAGCACGGCCTATCCTGGAGTTGGCGGCACAGCTGCAATAGTAGTGTACATTCACCAGCAACAGAAATTGCTGTAATTAAGGTTTCAAACTTCCATGTGAAATCGGTTTTTTAAATTAAAAAAAAATAAAACAAACCAGACATTTTTAAAAGGATTTAAATATTATTCAGTTACAGTAACTCTTTTTTATTTTTTAAACTTTCCTTTGTCCCCCTTATGTTGCTTGGGATTTCTGTGAGCCTTAGTGTTATATTATTCACTTGCAAAAAATCCTAAAATTTTGTTTCTGTGAGCCTTAGTGTTATATTATTCACTTACAAAATTTTAGGATTTTTTGCAAAAATTATTAACAGAAATATCAAGGACTGATGATTTGGAAGTTCATTCTTGTTGATTTCTGCAGCTGGGCATAGCAACATGAACACAGAAACTTTGAAATAGAATTATAATGGAAGACAAGAAAAAAAATCCGCTGTTCTTCAACTAAGTAGTCAAGAAACAAAGGAAGACATGAACACTGAGGTAGTCAGGCTTCTATTGTTCCAATGTTAAAAGAACTACACATTTAATAAAGGACATTGGACATGTTACCCTTAATTCTTGATACTCTTCAAGTCACTGCAGGTGGTAGATTGTACTTTGTAGTTCAAGGGTTACAGGGAAAAAAAACCAAAACCAACCAACCAGCAAACAAAACCTAGCAAGTGTAAAATACTTTACAGTTTAATATACAGCCATACCTCTCCATGAGTGTTAATTTAACATGGTCAATATGCATGGGATCGGATGACTACACACTTGGAAGTATAGGCAGCATTAAAGCTAGAAAGTGCCTCTAATTTGCATCCTGGACTATTCTAGGCCTTTTTAACTTCTTCAACACAAAAAAAATAATTTCTCAGTTGTTTTTATATACTCCTGTATTATTGACAAGAATTTCTTTCATGTAAAAAAAAAATATCTTATTTGCATATTTATCTTTATTCATCTGTGCTGTTTGTCTGCTGCTGTTGTGCCTAGACAAAGGATACTGATAAGGGAAAAAACAATTTTTAAAATATCACATGGCTGTCATGTTATCACTTTCAGTAGCCACCACCTTCTTTTGGTTTTCTATTTTTAAACATTGAAAGCATAGTGATTGAAGTATCTTACTTAAGATTTTTTTTAAAAAAATTAGTATACAGTGTAAGTTTATGTTATAATCTTAATATACTTTAATGTTATATTTAAATGCATTTCTCTTTTTTTTTTGAAAGAAAATAGTAAGACAATTAACAAAAATTGAGACATTATACAATGAGAATATGTTTGAAAACATTATAGTTCTGCTAACTTTATAAGGAATATGGTGGTATTAGAGCCACTAAAAACATTGTTCAACAAAAATGCTGTGAAGTAATTTATCATGTTCCAATGCTATTGAGATTGTAATGGTACCTTTTATAGATGCTGTTATTGCATCCAAGTGTATAAAAAGCCCAATATTTCATTTATTGGGTAAAACTGTCATATTTTATTTTGATTTTATTGTTGTTGACATACCGTGTTATCTATGTGTTACAGTAAGCAGAAAGTTTTGTGTACTGCACTAAATAACTTATGTAGAGTGTGACTTGGTGAAAAAGCTTTGCACACCATCACAAAGTGTTTTAGTGGTTTCTTGTAGGGAATTAGATTATTAAAGTCATAGTCTGTAAAGGTGTCTGGGGCCTAAAAAATATTCTAGGTGAAGAGTTTGTACCAATGTGATAGGTTTGGAAAACCAATGTGATAGGTTGGGAAAAAATCACAGATATGCTGAAGTTACGAATGTTGGCATGTAAGAGCTTTCCATACTGATTGTATTATGGGGAGGCATCTTGGTGGAGAAATCTGAGGGAGGGTTTAGGTGAAAGCAACACAGCACGTGGTGTTGTCTGGAAAGCTGACAGTTAAATTACAGATGTTTGTCAGCATGGTTCAAATAGTAAAAGATTGTCTTCAGTTTAGCAGATTTTCATCTGTGTATGTGGTCCAAGCAAGATCTAAGTAGAATCAGTTATTTTATCACATCAGCATTTCTTAAAAAAAAAATTAATAATGCATGAATTTTTAATATACATTGCAATAAACATCTCTCTGCATCATGTTTGTTCTGAGAAAATACTTCAAAAAACTTCAGCGTTGCTCAGAAAGTGACGTCAGCACTGGTGAGAAAGAATGAATCTGAGGAAAGCTTGGGTCTAATTGGCTTTCTTTCCTGGTGTAAATATGAACAGAAAAAGCAATTTACATTCCTTTTTTCAAGTCTTGATGATTTCTGTCATGAAATTGTACTGTAGGATTGTATATCTGAGTATGGCAAACAAGTAATACAATCCATGTTGTCAAGAACCATCATAGTAAGGAGAAGCTATTTTTGCTTAGTTTTCTTTGTTTTATATTTTTACCTTTTCAGCTATACTGCCCTTCATTTTTATCACAGCAAAGGGAGGCACCAATGTGGTGCTGTGAATTTTGAGGCTCAGAAGAAACACT
The DNA here is from genome assembly GCF_000695765.1 of Mesitornis unicolor. Lineage (NCBI taxonomy): Eukaryota > Metazoa > Chordata > Aves > Mesitornithiformes > Mesitornithidae > Mesitornis > Mesitornis unicolor. The sequence goes on along the minus strand of NW_010205011.1, from coordinate 28,632 downwards.
AGAGTCACAGCTGTTATGCTGTTATTTTAGTAACAGGCACATGCACTGGCTACCTGTGACAAGATACCAACCAATGTAGCAGTAAAAAAGCATTTCTACCCCAAGTTTGCCCTCAGAAAGGGTACTAAAGCAAGCAAACTCAGCTTCCTCAGCTTTAGGAAGGCAGCAGCACCCAGTATCCTGCCCCTCAAGCCACTGTCAGGCGCTACTGTTGGATGCCATGTTTTGGCTGCCAACCACCCTGGGCCAGTCAGTGCTGGTCCCAGCCACCTTTGGTGCTTGTGTTGGGTTTTTGGTGGCACTGAGGGACTGTCTGGGAAGTGGGATAGAGAGCAGATGTGGCACCGCGCTTTGTGCACCAAACAGGGCTCCTCAGGAGGGGCTGGGGCCAGGAAGTTTACCTGGAGGGCTCAGCCATGTTAGTGGCCCACTAACAGGGCTGTGAGTGCTCCAAGTCCAGCACAGGCCCTCACTTGGAGGTAGCAGGCACTGGGACTGAGCCAGCCCTGTCACAGGACATGAGCCAGCAAAACTCAGGGAAATCTGAGCTTGTGGCACTTGTGAACACTGCCCTGTGGCTTGGGAGAGTTTCAATGTTGGCTGATGGAGGTTTATGTGGAGCAGTGGGTCCATCCTGCCCAGAGAAATACTTCTTGGAGGGACTCAGGGAAAGGCGGTGGGCAAGCAACAGATTCTTGGGCTGCTAAAGCATGTTTACAGGGAAGGGAGAAGGATAAAAAAAGGTGGTGGTCACCAATGCTGTGGCCCAAGCCCTATCACTCCCCTCAGTATTAATGTCCCTCAGTATTAACATCCCTCAGGTGTTGCATGAAAAATGGTGGGCTCATCCTGTAGATAAGGAGTGACTGTACCAGAAGGAGCATGCCAGAGGGATGGTGTAAGATCAGCTGTGTGGCAGAGTGATGGCTACACTCAGGTAGTGCCTCAACCTCCACAGCACTACAAAGGCCAGGAGAAATTGACTGGAAATTCTCCCTATTGCACCCTACACACCTGGACTTTGAGATCTCCCTGAAAGAAAAGGGGAAGGGTATGATGAAGAGAGATGGAGAACCTTTGAGACATCTTGTGCTGTTAGTTAAGGAATTGGGATCATGTAGGAGACGGCAGAGCTCGATTAATGTTACAAGGTCTTGGGTAAACTTGAGGAAAAACTTGTTGTCTGGGGAATGTTCTTCCTCACATGTTTTGCAAGATCAAGGGACAATGGAACAAATGTAAATGGAATGACCATTTTGTTTATTTTTTAATAATAATGACACTTATGATTTGGGTAAAAGCAAGATAATTTAGAGAACTAGAGCTTATCCTGGAAGCTGGTCTTGGCTTGAGTGATACTGCTGTTTCGGGTTAAAATTAAATAGGGTTTGGTTAAATAGTGACTTTCCCAGATCAGATATGATTAACATATGAAGGCTTATGGTTTAATACGCAAGTTTTATGACCAGTCTTTATCTTTTGTAGGGTATTTCCAGCAAAGACTAACTTTGATGGACACAGCAAATATAGTTCAGAATCAAGGAAATAATCTAACTTAACTATATGTACCATACATTATCCATTTTTTGTACCAATGAATAATGTTAGAACATAAATATCTAATATCAATCTCTTGTTACTGTCTTCCTTCTCTCAACAGATCTTGACAATGTAGAAGGCATAGCAGTGGACTGGATTGGAAATAATCTTTATTGGACAAATGATGGCCACAGGAAAACGATTGCTGTAGCCAGACTGGAAAAAGCTGCTCAGAGTAGAAAAACTTTGTTGGAGGGAGACATGTCCCACCCTAGAGGAATTGTTGTTGATCCTGTCAACGGGTATGAAGTAGACTAACTTATGTTGTTTAATGATTGTCTTTATAGTGTAAGTAAGGGATTGAATCTTGCTTAGGATGGGTTTTGTTGAGTGATGTAGTAGTCCATAATTCTACAGTAGACTATAATATCTCCAATTCCTGTCCAGCATTCTTGCCTGAAGCCTTCAGAAAATGGATATGCCCAGACACCATTGGACCTGTGCCCAGTTAATCTGAATGTGATTTACCTTTTTCTCAAACAGATTGAGTGTTTTTAGACCTGTATGTACTTTTAATACTAAGTGAACATTATAATGCTCCCCTTTAGTTCTCTCTTTGTAAATCTCAATTTCTGAAGATAATTATAACCATGTCCTTGTACACATTAGTGTACACATTTAGTACAAAACTAAATGAGACAGGTACTTTTCATTAATTACAAGCATAATTAATTGTGATAGTCTGCATATTAAAAAGAACATTATATGAGTGTGGTATGGTTGTGGTTTACCTAAAAATTCACTGTTACATTTATTCAGGGAATTGTCACTGGAAGATGATGTAGGCAGGTAATTCTAGTGTGGCTGGATTGATTGCTGTTTTCCTACTACTAGAATGTGTTTACACTATCAGGTTTTCACTTTTGAGCTTGTCCTTTGAGGAATGGAAGTGACTGTGGAAAGGCTACAATTAATTAAGGTCAGATAGTAGGGATGTAAAATCAGACCACAAACCATAACCATACCGGCAATTACTTTGTTAGATTTTCCAGCTCAGTAAATGCATGGCACAGGAAATAGTATATGAAGATGTATTGTCTGAAAAGGGCTATAATATAAAACACTTTTCTAATAAAATAGCACACCCTTCATGATTATACTTCTCATGGAAGCCTTTCCTGAGGGATAGCTTTTTAATTATGTTTAGAAAATATTAGTCTTGATTTAACCAATGTAGAAGCATTAACTGCATTTTGAGATACAATTAAAGCATATTAATGTAAATGTCTGTTTTTATAAGTGTGTTTTAGCTTATGACATGATAACTAGAATAAGAACAATATTTGCTGTTGAGAAATTGTGTAACTATTTGTAAACCATATTTTGTCTTTCAATAAAATTAATACCATAGTGACCTGCATCCTTGCCTGAACTTTAGGACCTATGCAGGTTTTATAATTCTGTGATTAAACCTAGTGTTAAGTCAGACATGCAGTGAAGTTTATAAGCCTCATGGATCAAAAATTGGTTGATGTTCTTAACATGTATTTATGAAAATATTAAAAGAACCCAAAACAACCTTCTGGTAGGCAACTTGGAAGAGGCAGGAAAGAAACAAAAATTATGTATTTGCATATCTTTACACCTGTGTAATGGTGGTGCAATTTTTTCTTCACCTTTTCCAATTTCAGATATAAAAACCCCAAATTGATCAAATTACGCTTGAACATAAAGGTGTATTTGAATAAAAATTTTGATCAGTAGATATGGCATCATTTACACATTTGAAAACAAAACTGATTTTCACTTGAGTATTTCATTCCATTGTAAATTCAGAATTTAAATTCCAGGACTTAATTCCTCAATTTACAGACAGGTTTAGTGGGTTAAGGTCATTCAAGTTATTTCAGAAACATAAATCTGATGAAAACACAGATGAGGCACATAAATACCAAGTAAATCATGATGACTTTAACAGGTAGGATCCATTTAAGTTGTGTATGGTGTTTTTCTTCTATTTAATGCTTAATAATTGGAATTCTAGAGTTCACTTTAAAAGTAAAGGTCTACTTTTTAGTGAGTGTTTTCAGTGTATTGATGTCATTGTGTGTAATATGATCTGAAATGCTGTTTAGATGCTTTGTAGATTACATACATTTCTATGTGTTTTTCTTTGGGAAGGCAGGAAGGGGATAAGAAAGGAAAAGGAAAAGTGGTGTTTCATAGCATATTTGCCACCCTCTGCTTTTGTGGAAGTTCAAATTGTGTAATGTAAATTGTTGAAATCAGAGTTGCCATCAGCAAATTCTGTAATAAAATATGATAATCAGATTAATTCAATAAGGAAAGAAACCGAAACCAACTAAGACATTAGGTATGTTCTGTAGTGTCCAGTAGAGAGTGGCTCAGAGAGTTCATCTGAGCTAATACTTTTAGATGACTTATTACAGTGTTTGCTTAATTTTCCAAAGTAGCATAGGTACTTATTTTTCAGGCTTGTTTTTGTTATCTGCATTGCTGCACTATAAACCTTAAAGCTATGCTAAAATTGCCTGCCAGCTATTTTTCAAATAATTTGTATAGCCATCTATCTTTCTAGAGATTTTTGTGAGGGACAGAGTGCTCATAAGAGATTTTTGAGTTATTTAGCGGCTTCCGTGTGGGATATGAAGTTCACAGAATGTCAAGGTTATCCTGTAGCTATTAAACTAGAATTCAATTAATTAATATAGCACAGCTTTTTTGATAGTATTAAGCATATTACAAAGCAGGTTTGCATCATAAAGTCAAATTAGACTTGGCAAAAAAAACCCAACCAAACAAAAAACCCAACAGTAGAAGTTTGAACTTTTTGACAAAGTCAATTAAATTGCTGGTTAAGAAAAATAATAATAATTCTGGTGTCATTAAATAAGGTCTCAAACAATTCTTTCACTTCAGCTATCTCATTTGGTATTCTTGTAGTTCACTACAATATGAGCAAAATACCTTCTGTCACTGCAGCAGCATCCAGTCACAGGGAAAGTGTATTTGTAGAAATAGCAGTAGAAAGAAACATGCATAAATCAAAATTGCTCTGGCTTGTGACCTCTGTGAAAAGTCTATGGTATAATTCAGCTGATTAAAATGGTATCTGAATGTTCATTTTTATAATTTCCTAGCTGGATGTATTGGACAGACTGGGAAGAAGATGAAATAGATGACAGTGTGGGAAGAATTGAGAAGGCATGGATGGACGGCTACAGTCGGCAGATTTTTGTAACTTCAAAGATGCTATGGCCAAATGGTTTAACTCTGGACTCTCGTGCCAATGTGTTGTACTGGTGTGACGCCTATTATGATCACATTGAAAGGATATTTTTGAATGGAACTGACAGAAAGGTAAAAGCAAAATACTGCTGTTTTGCCACAGGCGTGTTCTTTCTCTGCATTTGATTGTGTTACGTTAAAAATACTTTTAAAGCTTTTTAAAGTCTGCATAACACTGCGGCATGTCCAGTGTCATCTCTGTTGAAACAAGCAATCTTGGCAGTCTCCTGTAGGAGACTATAATACAGCTTAAAATTTTCATCTTTAGAAAGTGACACAAAAGTTGATTTTTTAAAATCTATTCTTTTTTTTACTTTTTTAACCTATTTTTCTCATGCGACAGTGAGTTACATTTTGATTGAGCCACGAAGCTACAAAGAGCTTTTCAGTAGAAAAAAAACCTTTTTGGCTCTGCCAGAGACAGGCTTTCATTTAACTTCACCGGATAAGCTGCTTTCGGTGAATCTCAGCTCCCCTTTTGAGCGTTTGTGTTAATATGCAGAGGGGATGCACTCAACAAGTGCAGTCAAGGTTGGAGAGAAGGTGTTTTACTTGTTATTAATGGCAATAGTAGCTAGATACAAGTCTGTGTAGAAGTTGTGTTGCTTTGTAGAAGTAAGAAGCACAGAATAGACATCTTGAAAACAGTTTAAGCTTGGACTGGAGTCTCATAATTTGAGGAAGGTTTAGAATCTGCTTCATAAAATCAGTACTCTGACAACTGATACTTCATCGTTAATTGAGAATGACAGCAGCTACCTCCTGTGGGAGGATTTTGTTACAAAAGGTCCTTGTCTTGTGACTTCTCATTTATGCTTCACTTATGATTTCTTCTGTATGATGGCCTTGATAGGACCAATACACAGATCTCTAGTACTGAAAGCAGGAACTGTAGACGCAATCTTTCCTAGAACTCCCTGTACTACCTCATATTGCTTTAATATTTCTTTTAAAATCCTTTATATTGAGTGATCTGTTGTTAAACTTGTAAGGTAGTGTTGTGGTTTGTCACAATGGCTAGGTTAGGATTTACATTTAGCGCTTCTACTTTTGCTCCAAATCTATTGTGGTCCTGTGATGAAGGGAGGAAGAGGGTAAGTGCATTGGCAGAAAAACTTGTTTTAATTATACATCCTTGTCTACTAGCAGTGCTAGACTTCAAGAAATGTTCCTGGATATATGGATTTCTAGCAAGAACTGCTTTTTTTCCTGGGTTTGCCTCCCACTAGAACTGGTGAATAATAAGAGACACTTGAAGTGTCTCATAGGCAGGTTATGGGTTTTTTAGAAGTGTTTTTCTGTAATCCTGTGATATATATAAAATGTATAGCCATTTGAATGACATCTACGCAGCCAAAAATAACTAGAAGATACCCGCTTTTGATGCTAAATATTTCTTTCTTTATTATGGGATATTTTTGTCAAAATATATCAGGGTCAATAGCGTCTTTAGTTCTCTAAGTGTCAGCAGAATGAAGAGTTTGAGGGGTGAGGAAGTCCTACTAAAATTCCTCCGCAAGGTGGTGGATGACTGACTGATGCATTAACTGTGATTGAAAGCAGTGAACTGAGATGAGCAGTTCTGACCAAAAGAATCCAAAGCCCAAAGAGAAAATTTGAAGGGCAAAAGGGTATGACATTTGTCACCTCAAAGTAGTTGTATTTTAGTTGGCTTTATCTCCCTGTTCTCTTGGGTTCAAGCGAGGACCTCAGCCAGCAGACGACGACTGCAACTTAAGTCATTCCAAAGTGCAGCTGCTATGAGGAAGTGTAAAGGCAGGGCTCCCAAAAGTAGATGAAGTTGCAGTTTTCTATGTCTTTTTTAAGTAAATCGTTCTGATTACTGTAATTTACTTGATGGTAAGTTTAGGCTCTTTTTAAAGTTTTGGGAACAAACTGTGGCATGGTTTTTTTTGCACTTTTGGAGGGGGTAGATTTTTTTGTGGGTTTGGGGTTTTTTGTTGTTTTTTTCATTATTTTTTTTTAAGTTATCATAACCCAAACCAGAGAGGAAGCTTGCAGAAATAAATCAGCAATCTCTGTACTTCACACTTCAACAACAATAAAAAAGAAACTCATACACACTACTCTCTGCTTTAAAAGAAGCAAATATTTGATATAATTCACAGATCCTCAAAGTTGCATAAACAGCCATGCTTCCTTGCTAGGGAAGAAGGGAGATATTTACTGATCATAATGGTTGTATAGTTGCCTACATTGCTCTGTGTTATGTGACAGGGGATACTTACAATGAATTTATACAAAGTTTTGAAGTTAGTTATTGATGCTGGTGCATGGAACGGCTCTTCACTCTTTATTTGATTTTATGGCATCGGGTCATTATGTTTGGGCGCAGTGCTTATCTCAGTTTTCCTATTTCCTCTTTTATGTTCTTTGCAGTGTGTGCTAAGAAAAATTATTTTAACCTTGCTAATACTCACCTATCACTAATTAATTGCAGGTAGTCTACAATGGAAAAGATTTGAATCATCCTTTTGGACTGTCACATCACGGAAATTATATTTACTGGACGGATTATATGAATGGGTCAATTTTCCAGTTGGATCTGGTTTCAAGGAATGTGACGCTGTTAAGAAGTGAGAGACCACCTTTGTTTGGGCTCCAGATTTATGATCCACGTAAACAGCAAGGTATTTATAACATACAGTTTCTCCAAAGGTCTTTTATAAAAGGATATTTTCACTTAGAGTCTCCTGGTATTTTGGGATGTCTAGATGATGGAATAAAGAGTATGACTTATGGCATGATGTGTTCCAGTGTTTCAATCCATTGGTGCTGAAAATGATCATCACATACTTACTAAAAAGTGAAACATACTATCACACCTGGTTGCATTTCTTCTGTGGATTTACACTGCCTTTATTGCCATTTTTCTTCTGTGTGAAAGTATAAAATAGAATTGATAATATATCCATATTGGCTTATAGACATAAAATATACTATTACATTTACCTTTTCTTAAATAAGATCATAGATCTCAACTGTGTCTTCCTTGTTGTAATTTTCTCCCACATCTTGGTCTACATCAGCACCACACGACTTAATCACCTGAAAGTGCGTGGGGCTGTTACACAGCATCAGAGTAAGTGGCCTTTGAGAGCAGTGGAAAAATCCATAGTTGTTGCTACTTATCTCAGTAGAGAAATGAGATAAAGGCCATAGGATTGTATGGATGGAGTTTAGAAAATGCAGTTCCCACTACACAGGTAAATTTGCAAGTGGATTTTACTGAAGAAAACTTTGGAATCCATTTACTGCATGCAGCGTTAAGATGAGTCATTGAATGTTTGCTGTCTTTAGAGTAAACATTCCGGTTAATATCTGTTTAGTATCTGCCACCAAACATAGAACTGAACATCAGGAATTAGTATAAATAAAATACTGTTTCAAAGATGACCATATTAAATATTGATGTCTATAGCTTGTACTGATCTCCATAGATCATCGTTTTTGACATGTAGAATGTTTCCAGCTCAACAGTTCCTATGGAAAATCAGAGACACTAGGGTGTTGGCAGTCCTGCTACATTTGATTCTGTACATGAACCAAAAAAGTAACAAAATGTACATTTCTGCATTTATCTGAATGCTACTTAGTACAGATACAACCTTAAAATGTGCTTGTTAAAATAGTGGTTTTGTTCTCTTAAAAGAGAAAAAAAAGTTTACAGGACCTATTACAAGCACTTTGTCCTTGTGCATAAAGCTCCATGTTATTTTCACAGTGTCATCACCTTCAGACCTGGATGTGGATGTGAAGTCTTGTTCGTGTCTGTTCTTAGCGCTTGGCAGATTTCACTGTGTCTCAGTCATGTGCAGTCAATGAGTGGCTTAGAGAGCAACTGATGACACTAGTACAGAGTGACGAGAACCAAAACATAACATAAAATATTTAACACTCAGATGCAGAGAAAATTTTCAGCCTTTATACCTGTTACAGGCATATATCTATATGCAGAATGTGTATATATGCATTTCTCTGTGTGTATAGAAAAATAATACATGTATACATGAAAATATAGTAAATATTTTCCATATGTATACTGGTTAAATATTTTGCATAGGTTTATTTTTGACTTTTTGTATACCATACATACTAATACTGTTTTATTATTTTTCTTCTCTCTAGTCTTACCTTTTTTTTTTCCCTTCATTTCCAGTTAAAAAACCAAACCCTAGTGATTTACAAAGGGAAGAAAAGTTTTGTTTTCAAAATGCTGTTACGGTATAAAATAGGACGTGCATCTACATACAGGCAAAATACTTGGCATGTAAAATCTACATGTATAGTGTTGGTGAATTTTATGTTTTATTTTGAAATTTGCTATATTTGAAGACTAAGAGATGTAGTTAATATTCTCTGGGATAGACAAAGACTTCTTCTCTATCTAAAAGTACGTCTTCCAGGCTGTTTATTTTCCTTGGGAAAACCACATTTTGTAATGTTGCACTTCACCATCCGAGATCTTACTGAAAATCTTAGTGATTTTCTTTACAACAGGTTAATATGAAGTCTTCCTTCTCCTGCTTTGCTGAATATTTCTATACGTCCAGCCAGGCTTTTTTAGGTAAATCTATAGAGATTCTTACTTGATTATGGAGTGTGCGGTTCAGACAGCCACATTGTAATTGGTTTTACAAGTACAGAGGCAGTGCTCAAAGTTTCTACTTTCTGATATTGGAACTTTGAAATTTTCAATACCAAAACCAAACTGTAGTACATCAAGGTCATTGTAACAGTGCATCTCTTATCACAGATCCTTTTTGGGTACTCTCTTTTCCTTTCATATTCATGTAGAAACATGTTGAGCTTGGGATTTTTTTGGAAGTCAAAATCTGCCCCCAAGCCTACCCTTAAATTCTCCAAATTTCAGAATATTTTGAACTGGGTCTGCTAAGAGAGGATGTGGCGATTGTTTTAAGTACTTAGTATTTCTGCTCTTTATTCAGTACTCAGGAAGTTTCTTTATTTTTAGAGAAAAAGGGAAATTTAGAAATTTATGCAATTGTTATTAGCTTCCAAATAAATTAACACCAGAGACAGAAGACTAAAATACTATCCCTTGGACACTTTTAGCTGAATGAGCTTAAATCTTGAGAATTTGGCTTGTTAATGTGTTCTTTGTTTAAAATTGTGGTTGGAATTTTGTAAGCTAACTGCAGCCTTTAGGATCTTCCCTTTTTATCATGCCCAGTGAGAAAGATCTCGCATTGTTCCCAAGGGAGGACAAGCATTTATGTTAAAGAAAGTGAAGTATTTTGTGTGTGCGCGCCTGTGTTTCTTCTGAAGGAGCAAGATCAAGGCTGAATCACGTGGTACAGAGAAAACCATAGTTCATTTGGTGGTGAGAGTTGTATTTTATAGCTTATGCACATTTACCTTTGAAGTATTTGGCTCTGATATTTTGAGGTTACTGATATTTTTGAGGTTACTGATGCTGCTGTTATTGTGATTGCGTACACGAGCAGAAACCATTTCAATTAATTTTGGGGTAGTTGAACTGAGACTGGCATTTTTATTAGGAACTTTTTTGTAGGATACTTGACGGTGTCAATCCTGCTTTGCTTAGTACTCTGGGACATTGAGCTTCTTTTGGTATCTCCTTAAGCAGAGGTGTTTTCACTCTTTGTATCTCATGAGACATGATCCTCTTGTGTAGGAATGGGTTTTTTTCTCTTTCTATAAGAGATTAGCATTCATCTTAGTTTCTTAGGCATACTCCTTGGGTCTGTATGCATCAGGCATGCCTTAAAAATAGGGAGGTGGCAGGAAGCGTAGTAATCATAGGAGTGGGATTTCCAGTCAGCATAAGAAACTGCCAAGGCCTGCGGGTATTTCAGCTGCTATGAAAGGGGAGATTACTATTCATATGTAAGTAATTTGTGTGTAAGTCCATTTGCAGCAGTTCAAATAGCCTCTTTTGAAATCATTTGATATTTTAACCCCTCATATTGCAAAGAAGGGCTGCTTGAGCCCCAGGCCGCTGCTCTTCATGTGTAGTGTGATCCTAAAAGTAGGCTTACATAACATTAGCCATACTTAAGGTTAGGTTTCTGGGATGGTACAAACATAAGTGAATACTCAAGAAAACATAGAAGTACAATAGTTTCTAAGCTGCGATAAATACTTCACAGTATCTTTTAAATGAAATGATTAAACAAATGCATATGGCTACCATAATTTTATTTTATTTTTTTCTCAGAATGGAGACTGAGATGCAAGTACCTTATTTTTATAGCTCTGGTCGAATTTTTAGCAAATTAAAATAGAATCAGCCTAGTTGAATCATATGCAAGTGGTAGGGATGCAGCTGTTTTAAAAACTAGCACAGATATGAAAACTATGATAATAGCTTTGAAAGTAGTTTTATAATTTTGGTAATATTTTAAGAATATGCATATAAAATAGCTGCTATGAACAGCAGTCAGTGAAATTTAATTTTATGAATACTCAGCAGCTAAATGAGTTCCACAGCTTGGTGAGTGAAGAGTCTCAACCTTTTTGTTGTACTGAATTTCAGGAGGCGTTTTAGCCTAGGAGTCTCCTCAGCAAGACGAACAGGACTGGAGGTCTCATTGCACCTTCAGGTTCAAGGCTTCCTTAAATCTCACATTATAAGTTTATTTATCTGGGATCTTGTTGCTTTAACTCTTGGTACTTGGTATTTAATCCTCTTGTTTATCACTTACTTAGCAAGTAACCCACTCTACTGTAGGTTGTCATCCCAATTATGAGGTTAAGCAGGAGTCTTTCATCTTCAAGACACATTAATTGACTTTGATCTAGTGTTTTTATTTTGTTTCTATTTATTTTAGGCTTGCATTGGGCTTAGAATCATTATGGGTTTCCAAAGTGGTTTATATATTTTTCTTAAACAGTCTTTTATTCTATAGCCTTATACTTTTTTAGTGATCTGACAAACTCATGTATAGTCTTTAATTAAATAAATGCAAATCTCCTTGACTCATGCTCTGGAATTTTGGATTCACTTTTGAAGATTGTGTTGTGATTTGTTTATTTTGGAATCTTTTGATGTCTTCTCAAATCTTTGCATTACTGACATTCTTTAATTTGAGTAAAGGGTGGCCCTACAAAGCTATAGAGAGTTTCAAGGCTTTTTCCTGAGGTGATGTTATCTGAGATTTAGATGCAAATCTATCTCCTACTCTTTTGGGGTTTTTTTGTTCATATTATTTGGGTTTTGGTGAACACAAACATAATAAAGGAGTCATTTTTGTGTGGTGTTTTAGGGCATAGTCTAAAATATGAAGTCAAGACCCAATAATGTGTTTTAAGTGCCTCTTCTTCAGTTGGAGATGCTCTATCTAAAATTGTGGTCCAACCCTCACACTTCATAGAGATGTCCAGTTTTCCCTGTTTATACAACTGTGTTCTGAATGTACAAGCACCACAGCAGCTTCTCATAGCATTCTGTATTAATTCTCTTACACAAATCTGTTTGCAAGTTCAATGGGGTTTTAGTGGACTGTAGACAAATTTGCTTCTAAAAAGTGATATATGGTGGATCAGAAAAAAATGGGAATAGAGTATTATGAAATGCTCAAGGGCTGTATTGTAAGATGTATTGAGGTACCTCTGAAAACTGAAAATTATCAAAATCTTAAATTATTTGTGGGTTTCTTGATGTTCATTTCATAATTTGAAAATGTTCCCCTGCACATGCAGGTATGGGTCCAAAAGAACAGTTTAATATGCGTGTCCATAGCTACCTCTACAAGAACTTAATGCTATATTTGCTATGAAAAGAGAGAAGTGATAGTGCTTTGAGGAGAGGGAATAGTGTGGCATCTGTTTTAACCCAAGAAGTTAATGAATGTTTTGTAAACCTGAAAAGGAGCAGCAGAGGAAGGAAGCTCTGCTTTTCACTAGGACTAGAAGACGAAAAACAGTAGTTTGAGTTTAAAGTTTCAGCAGACGTGAAATTTTATAACTTGCCTGATCATGGTCAGTTATCACCAGCACTTGACATGAACAGAGCCTTGATCATGAGAAGTTGAATGTCCTCAGCAGTGCATTTGGAAGCACTTGGGTCGTGACCAAAGTGACGCAAACAGCAATGGTAACATTTGCTTCAGCGGACTTTGGTTTTAAGTCTGCTTGCCTAAGAAATGAGGTAGTGAGGATGCAGCAGTCCTTGGCAGATGATGAAAACACCTGGCAGCTGTATCTTCATGTGAACAGGGTACAGCTCTGGGGAAGAAACAAACACAGAAAAGGAAAGTAGAGAAATAGCAAATGAGTTCAGAAAAGAGTGGTGGAATAACCATCTTCTATTCTCTCTGCCATAGATCTCATTATACTTCCAATTTGTTTCCCTTCTCTTTTTTCTTAGCCTGCATTTATAGTCACATTGTTTTAACTCCAGAACATTCTCTAATATACTGTTTAGTTTCTGAAAACTACTATGTGTGTGTAGCCATGTCATATTAAATATTTTGTAATATTTGTTCTCTTCATAAAAAAGGGAGATAGAATGTTGTGAGCTGAGGGTGTAGTGCTGTTTTTTTATTATTCTTACAAGTTATTGCAACCTGTAACTAAAGTTTTTTTTTCAATATGATAACCTGTAGTAACCTGAGTTTAAGAATAATGTATCCATAAAATGAGAGAAAGGTGTAAAAAGCCTTCACAAGCTTAAGTTCTAAAAAAAAATCTTCTCATTATAGCATGGCTGTTAGTTTTAAAGTTGTTGGTTGTTTTTTTTTTTACTTTTCACAGGTGATAATGCATGTCGTGTTAATAACGGAGGCTGCAGCACTCTTTGTTTAGCCATCCCTGGGGGCCGAGTTTGTGCCTGTGCTGATAATCAGCTTTTGGAGGAAAACAGTACAACCTGCATGAGTAAGTTTGTTAAAGAATATCTGGGCTGATACCACTGGTAAGGAATCAATTAAAATCTGAAAATAACACAAGAAAGTGCAGTTTCCTAGAGACTTTTTTCAGTTCTTTAAGACAAACAAATATTCCTCTAATAAAGTTTCTAATTGAAGGCAGCTTTTTAAACATCATAAAGACTTTTCAAAAAAGACAAAACATTAAGTGCACAATATTTGAGGATAAAATTAATTGGAAAATATTTCAGAATTGTCTGATGTGGTAAAGCACTGAAATATTTCACTCTTTTAAAGAATATTAGAAATACCAGAAAATGTTGTGATGAAATCCATATAAACTGGTTTCATATTATTATGTGGACTAAGTACCTGAAACTGAACTCTGGCATAGAAAATGTTCATGCCAAACTCTTCATTAAACATGTCGGGCAGAAATATTTGTGTATAATAGGTCCCAACAGAGACTACGCAAATTTCACTGTCATTTTGTTGCATCTCTTCCTTGGATATCTTCATTGAAACATCAATTTAAAAAAAAGGTTTTAATAACATGTGGAGTTTTCAATTAAAAATAATAACTCATTAGATTATACAGAGGTTTTCTTAAATTTTTAGGCCTGATATTTGTAACTTACCCAAAATTACCTTTTTTTTTCTTAACCTCACTGATTTGTTTCTTGACGTAGAGTGTGTAAAACTTTACATAGGTCTCCAGCAGTAAGCCTAATAGAGATGGGTAAAGCATACGGATTATTTCATAACATGCTGAACATTAATGAGCTTGCAATTACCTTGAACTTGACCCACATACATGGCTAGCAGAGCCATCACTGTTGCTAAAGAAAGCTATTTTTCTTTTTAGCAGAAAATACTGGAAAGTGGACTTCTCACTGGTAAGATGGAATGTAAGCATTAGGAAGAGAGGTTATAGCCACTTTCAGAGCTGAATGAAACAGGTTTCCTGCTTTTTCCCCAGCACACATCATTGCCTGGCTCTTTCTAAGGACTTTGGTGTTCCTCGTAGGGTCATAGGGTGATGTGTGGTATTTACACATTAAGCATTCTGAACCTTGAGTTGAGAAATGTATCTGTCTGGATTTGTCAATAAGCTTGTAACTCGCTACTTAATTCTACCTCTGTAGAATTTTATCCTTTCTTCTTTGCTAAGTCTGTACCAGTGCATAATGCAGGTGTTTGAGTTGTTGCTTGGACACGAGAATCAGCTTTTCAGTAATCATTTTCTAGCCCTTTTACGTGCACAAGAATTTGGTCTATGTCTGCAAGAATATTTTCTGTTGACTATTGATAAGGCCTTGCCATATTTCGAACTGATATTTTTACACTATCCTCTAAGCACCAATTTAAAAAGCAGTTTGAGTGCCATTTTGCTCTGAGTCCTTCCATTTATTAAAAATTTATTACCTCAACCATACACTCAGATGTGCATGCTGCTGCAGGTGGAATTACCTCAGATATGCAAAGTTTACTAAAAATGTTCTGAAGAGTCACAACAAGAATTTCTATCTGTTTATGTAGAGGTAGTATTGCATTCTGTGTGTATCGAGATAATAAAATAGATGTGCTTCCTGGATATTTTTCCTAGTTAAACGTGGAGAAGTGCTACCGCAGTTGTGCAAAGCTGAACAGTTCCAGTGTAACAATAAGCGCTGTATCCAGGATCGCTGGCGCTGCGATGGGGATGACGACTGTCTGGATGGCAGCGATGAGCATTCTGAAATTTGCTGTACGTATGCTTTTACATTTTAACCCACGATTGCTACTTTGTTTTTAAAAATGGAAACAAATTAATGTCTGAGGGGAGTGAAGCAGAAATGATCATCCCTAAGTCATTCATGTAAATATTTCATTTTCTTCTTTTCCTGCTTATAATAATAGTAGTCTTTTCAAATGACACTGATGTACATGCTTCATAGCATGATACAAGAGCAGTTGTCTTCTGGTTTTGAAATCATAATTTCCGATTCTTTAAATGTTGACATCTTTTTTTGTTTCCCACTCTTGCACTAGTTATATTAAATTAAATATTATTATTATAAAATACGGATCACAGGATAATTCAGGTTGGAAGGGGCATCACAATATCTCTAGTCCAGCCTTCACAAAGCAGAGC
The DNA here is from genome assembly GCF_000695765.1 of Mesitornis unicolor. Taxonomy (NCBI): domain Eukaryota; kingdom Metazoa; phylum Chordata; class Aves; order Mesitornithiformes; family Mesitornithidae; genus Mesitornis; species Mesitornis unicolor. The sequence goes on along the minus strand of NW_010205011.1, from coordinate 12,777 downwards.
CAGCTTCACTTCAACCTCCAGGAAAGTGATGGTGCAATCAGTCCTGGAAAACATTTCCAGAGACATGAAGGACAAGAAAGCGATTGAGAGTAATCAGCATGGATTTATGAAGGGGAAAGCATGCTTAGCCAATCTTATAGCCTTCTGCAGTGATGTGACTAGCTTGGTGGATGAGGGAAAAGCAGTGGATATTGTTTATCAGCTTTAGTAAGGCTTTTGATGCTGTCTGCCATGACATCCTCATAAACAAGCCGACAAAGCATGGGCTCAATAATAGGACAGTGAGGTGGATTGGGAACTGTATGAATGGCCAGGCCTTGAGGCTTGTGGCACAAGGTCCAGTTGGAGCTAAGCCATGAGCAGTGTACCCCAGGGCTTAATGCTGGGTCCAGTAACCTCTTCATTAAGGGCTTGGCAGAGTGCACACTCGGCAAGTTTGTGGATGATACAAAGCTGGGAAGGGTGTCTCATGCACCAGATGAGTGTGCTGCCATTCAGAGGAACCTTGACAGGATAGAGAATTGGACAGAGAGGAATATGGTGAAATTCAGCAAAAAAAAAAATCATCCGGGGTGGAATAATAATTCCAGGCATCAGTTTATGGTGGGGGCCATCCAGCTAGAAAGCAGCTTTGCAGACATAGACCTTGAGGTCCTGGTGGGCAACAAGCTGACCATTAGCCAGCAGTGCACCTAATGGCAAAGAAGTCCAGGACTGCATCCTGGGCTTCCTTAGGATGACCATCACCATCAGGTTGAGGGAGGTGATCCTTCTCCTCTATTCAGCACTGGTGAGGTCTTATCTGGAGAACTGTGTCCACTTCTGAACTCCCCAGTACAGGAAAAATAGGGACTGGACCGAGTCTAGGAAAGGAGTACTGAGATGATGAAGGGTCTGGCACATGTGTCCCAGAAGTTGGGAGAGCTGGGATTGTTCAGTCTCGGGGGAAGAAAGGGCTCAGGAGGGATCTGACTGATGCGTATGAACACCTGATGGGAGAAGATGGAATAAAGTACAAGTAGCCGGTCTCCTAGTAGTGCCCACTAGCAGGTCAAGAGGTAATGGACAGAAACCTAAAGGTATGAAATATTATCTGAACATAAGAAAACATGTTTTTTTGTTGTGACGATAGTCAAACACTGGAATAGATTGCCAAGAGGTGTTGTGGAGGTTTTGTCTATGGAGGTACTTGAAACTTAGATGGACATGGTCCTGGGACACCTGCTCAGAGGCTGTGATTCTGTGTAGTGCCTACGTCTTTTTCTGTATGGCTGTTCCACAGTCAGTTTTAATTTTTTGTTCTTGCATTTATGTATTCTAGCTCCATGCAGCACTCATTATAGATTTCAGTCCTCATTCTTTTCAAAACATTTGTCCAGTTCTGAATTCTAGTGCTTATTAACATTTTATTTTATTTTATTACCAGGGATTCTTATACTTAAATAAGGAGCTCAACTAATAAAGATTGTGAGAAAGAAAATCTTTTGGCAGAGTTGACTTGATTCTCATTTAAATTGGTGTAATTTAGAACAATTCATTGATCAAAGCTTGTAATTCTCAGTCATAAAAAATCATCATCTTGTCCCAAATCTGTATGTGATATGTAGTGTAAGTGGCCAGCATGATAACAGTAATCTTTTTTCAGCAGTTGCTATAGTAACTTCAATAGTTCTTTTTGAGTTAGTCTGAAATATTTGCAATTATGAATAGAATACGCACACAACATGTTAATAAATATAGCTGAGCAAAACCTTAACTGCTATTTCAAACAATACATATGCCTAGTGTTGAAGTCTGATATAAAAAAAAAGTCTGTTTTGAATTTTGTGACATGGATTGTAGCAGTTTAACTCTCCAGTTCTGCTAGGTTGCTTCATAGGTATTGAGACTTGGGATACCTTGCTCTCAGATTATTAATTAATCTTTACTTCCAATGTTCTTGCCCTCCACACAAAACGTCCATGAAGCGTTCATGTGGTACCGATATCACAAGCACTCTGTGTTGTTTTCAGCAAGAAGAACAGGTAGAAAGGTCAAAGAAAAAAGCTACTGAAATGTCAAGGATAAGCCTACAAGTCATCCTTTCATTTTAAATACCATTTGTTTCCAGATATATGTTAAACTTTAAGAAACGAGGCCATGGATGGCTGGGTTGGTTGAAATAGCTTGAGATTATTTTTAACCCAGCATTTGAAACTGTGTATAGTTTACTACTCTTGTGTAGGCCGAGATTAGCGAGATCTGCTAATAATAGCTCTTGTTGTTAACATCAAAGAAGTGGAACATATACATTTACATTTGCTACAGCTACAAGAGCAGCCCAGCAGTACTTGCATAATTTCTGTGCTTTCACTCTTCATCCTTCCCATGATAGTTGGCAGCTAGCAAAAACGTATTTGTGAGATACCTTGTTCACTCCTGAATTCTACATTTTGTCAGTTTTACACTGTGTTGCATATTTCACTTTCTGACACCTACAATTTCATGGTAAGTAAACAGCAGATCTATGTGGGGCCGTTGACAGTAATGTGCATCATTTTAGAAGCATTTTATAACCTGCCCAAATCCCTGCTCACTGTGGTCTGGTGTTTTGGCTATGTACTTAGCAACTTGCATCTGGTCCCTTTGGTGTTTTGTTCTGTTTATATGCACTTCAGTTTGCAAACCTCATCACATGGATAAAACGTGCTTGAGGAGATTTTCCTGTAAGGAAATAGCAGCATTGTAAATTGTGGCAACCTTTTATCACCTAGTATTTGTTAAAAGAGGACCTTGCTATTGACACTGGTATGATAGGAGAACCTTTACGATGTATTGTTTGATTTACGATTGCAGTACCGCAATATTTTTTAATTGACTGGTTTGCTGAACACTTTTTATATCATGGTGATTAAATATGCAGGATAACCATACTAACTGCATCACCAGGGAATACCATTTAATGCATTCTTTTTAGCTGGTTTTCTCTGATTATTTTCTTAGGAAAACCCTCTTTTTTTCTCCCCAGTCAATCATAGTTGTCCTGATGATCAGTTTAAGTGCCAAAATAATCGTTGCATTCCCAAGAGGTGGCTTTGTGATGGAGCTAATGATTGTGGTAATAATGAAGATGAATCTAATAAAACCTGTGCAGGTAAAAATTTTACTTGGTTGTGCATACAAATTCTCCAACTCCAGTTCCCTAAACAGTTCAAGACTTCTTTGAAGTGAAAAGAACCAACCTACTACTAGTAATCTGATTATTGCCATTTTAAATTAACTCAGATTTTGATGCCACTAAGTCTGGAATATAAATTATATTTTACTTAATCCTTGTGCTTGACTGTGCTTTCCAAAGTAATTCAGCACTTAATCTGTCCATATGGGTTGACTGTCAAAGCGCTGCTTAGGTACAAACTTGTCCCTGCTAAATCTTTCTTGGCAGTTAGAATTGTGTTTGTTAACATGCTGTGATGAGTGCCATGTCACTAGTAAATTTTATTTTGTGCTGACAAAAGCATAATTAGTTATTCAATTTCCCCTTGGTAGCTTGAAATTGTTTTCATTTGTAAGTTATTAACTGTATATTGGATTTTTAAGGCAATGCTAAGTTGAAGTTTACTTATTGCGCTGCAATAAATCATGGAGTTCCAAGTCTGTCCTTTGCTTGTATGGAAGTGATGTTTAGTGCTGGTCAGCAGAGTACACTAAACAGTCATTAAATATCTGATGTACAAAATATCAGACATCTATCAGCTGATCAAACTGAAACGCAGTGATAGACAGCATACATTGTGTATTAAAATATTGATTCCCTGAATTAATTTTCCTGGATTCAAATTTTCATATGTGTAATAACCTATTCACTTTGTTATTTGTGCAGTTTGGCTAAAAGCCCTTTAGTGCAAATGCAGACCTATAGTGTCCATATCACTTCTACAGTATAATTGGGGCTTGTAATACATCTTGATGTGCTTTGACATTCAACTGTTTGCTTGTGGGACGAGAGACTGATTTGAAGACCACATTCTACATCCCTATGTCAGTTCGCTGTGGGCTGAATTTTGTATTCTTCTTTTTCCTTTTGTTCCTGCAGTGGCAAACACTGTTCATGTGTAAAGAAAGTACTTCTTTGAAATATTTTAAACTTCTATTCTTCTATTATATTCTGGGCTATTTCTGTGAAGAAAAAGGAAAATGGTAATTGAGAATAGCAAGTGAAGAAATATTCTTCTGATTATTTGGGTTTCTTGTGTATCCATCTTTTATAGTGTGAAATCACATATAGATTATTCTAAGAGCTTAAATTTTTAATCAGAATCTGTGCTGCTATCATTGGAATTGTAGTTGTGGTTTCACATTTTGAATAAACAAAATTATAAGAAATGTCAGTTTTATATGTTAGATTTTTATTGAAGTTTTAGTGTGCATCAGCATTCAAAGTAGTTTCTGCAGTTACAAAGCATAATTTCTTTTAGTGACCTTTATTTCTTCAGCAGACAGACATACATTGTTTGCTGTAATGGATCATTACAGTTGCATATTTGTAAGGGCAAAGATTCTAAAAGGAGTGAGGGCAGCCATGTCGCACACATACCGTATTACCATTTTTCTGTGCAAATATGGACCTCACTAGCTCATTGTTTATGCTATGAAATACAGTTTGTTAATATTGCCGTTGTATTTTAGACATTTTGATGCCCTGCTTTTTGTTTACTTCAACTCTGACACAAATGTTATCAAACATTAATGCTTTTCTGCCACCCAGTTTTGTATAATTCTGTATAAAACTTCATGTTCTCATGTGTTGAAGTAACCACGAAGAATTTGATATAACCGAGGTAGAACACAGTCCTGCAGGTGACCTCAATTTTCCCTGAAAATAAAGCAGGTGAATGATGGTTAGTCAGATCAGGTAAAATGAGCAGCGGGCCAGGAGATGTCTTTGGGGCTTGCAACTCCTATGTACAGACACACACCAAGAGACCTAACAGATTTAGTCCATTGCCCGTGCATTTTTGGAGTGTTTTGTCTTTGACAGCAAGAACGTGTCGGGTTGACCAATTTTCTTGTGGGAATGGACGCTGTATTCCAACGTCATGGCTGTGTGACAGGGAGGACGACTGTGGAGATGGAACCGATGAAATGATATCCTGTGGTAAGTCAATTTTCTTTTGGGGGAAAAAAGGAAAATTATTTAATAAGAAGTTAAAGATACAAGGATCTCTTTTCACATGAACTGATGGATAGAAGTAGTCTGAAGGGCCTTTTTCTAGGAACTGATAATATTCTTACTGAAATGGCAAATATAATGTATTCAATTAATAAATAAACCCAAAGCAAAGGCTGCATTTTCTCTTAATGAGTTTTTAACCATGATACTAAATATGCAGATCAGCAAACTTAACCCTTTTCTAATTTACAGCCCATTTTCAAATACTGTCACCTTCAAAAATTGCTCTTTATCTCAGCCACATCCCTCTTCAGCATATTCTAGGTGTCAATAAAATCAGACTGAAGAGAAGGTAGTTTTGATGTTGTATTTGGAAGAAATATAGTCCCTCATGGTTATATCATGCGAGAGCATCAGCAGCTCTGCTGACTGCTGCTTTACTGAGATATTCCAAAGAGAGGTGCACTCTCTCTAATCAGCTGCTTCCAATTAATTAGGGTTTTTCTAAGTCTGCATGACTGCCTTCATGGCTTTGGCAGGACACAGGTAACTGTTGTGAGTCTGAGAGCAAAAGAGTCAGTGTGCTGTTTGCAAAACATTGGATCAGGGTGTTCCCTGTTTACAAGGTAACACTTTTTTATATTATTTGACTAATGAATTAGTAAATGTGTCGCAGTATAATAGGGTATGTTTCTGAAATGACCTTTCAAGAAAGAATGCTGACTGATCAGTAGCATCAGTTGTGTGAACGTGAAGTGACAGGTTTTGCACATAAAAATTAAAATCTGAAGTGTACTTGTTAGGATACCTAGTAGTTAGACTTGTGTTTTCTCAGATGTAGCTGATATTCTAACTTGATTCACTGTTACTAAAAAAAACAAAAAAGCTGTTTCAATCAAACTGTGAAAGCCATGTAGTTGCTAAAACATTACCTTTTATTTGCTTTTCTGTAACTTCTTACAGTTGTAAACCTTTTGTGTGGAGTTACTACAGTTCTATTACTGAAAGCAGTTTTTTCTGCAGAAATCTCACTTTCAGTGGAGAATGAGAAAAAAAAAATAGCAAGTAAATGCAGAAATGAAAGTTACAGGTTTGTGCTGTGATGCTGTGTGTTCCCTAAACATAAATCTCCAGGACCTCAGTTAGCAGGGAATCCATGGAAGCCAACATGTAGGATCCAATCAGTAAATTCTGCTGATCCATAATCCCTTAAGTTTGTTTACTTCTCAATTATTCACGACACGACTGGCAATGAGCTAATACCCATTAGTTGAGTTTGCATTGTTACTTTTAAAGTCTATTTGTAATTCTCAACATCTCCTTTTATAACAGCATTCAAGATTTCTCAGGATTTTTACGTGTAAATACTTGTGTTGTTTTCTGAAATATTCACCTGCTTTCTCTTGTCTTATTTATTTTTACTTTCTTTCTCTTTATTCTTTTAATAGTGATATAAACCAGGAAAATACCAAACCTGTAACAGTTTATCTGACTGGCTCTACCTTGCGTTCTTATACACTTTATCAATATATGTTTCCCGCAAGAAAATCAGGGTTTTTTTATTTAACCCAAAAAGCCCCCAAACTTTCAAGGAGTAATTAACAAAGTGTTGTCATCAGTGTTAACTCTTCTTCCCACCCTTTTCTGTGTTGAAGCAGAATAATTTCTTCAGTCTTATGGTGTTCTTGGTGACCTCTAAATTTTACTGTTTGCTGCAGCTGGTTTGGTTTGGCACTTCATGTGTGACTTCTTTTAGGCCTAAACTTCCCCTGAGCCTTTGTCTGTTTGTTTGTTTAAAAAGGTTTGAATTAAATTTAAAACATTTTCTGCACAAAAGACAACAAGAGACACCAAACCCAAGTCAGAAATTCATCAATTTAATATTTATGTAGCATGTTTTAAGTTCAGAAAAACCCTTCAGTACTAATTACGTGGCCTAATTCTCAACATCTTTGAGGTTTAGTAAGTTAGGCTTGCAGATTATTTCCTATGAATTGCCAGGTTTTGTAAAGTAGATCTTGTGTTTTCCAAACCAAGCAGGTTCAAGCAGCGGTTAACGTGTCAGTGGTATGAATATGCACACCTAGCTATGTCGTTTGTTTTAGAAGAAAAAGAGGTCTGAAAAAAATCAAGTTACTAGACAGTATTTGACAATTATAAAACAAATCTGTATGTGTAATATAAATGGGGCTCTATGAATGATATTGCCTCAGTTTTCTACTACTTTTACTGGAATGTTTGGAGGAAATGATTGTAAATACTGATGTTTTAATTCTGTAATTTATTATGTCAGTGTAGAATAACTGTTTTTTGACTGTTCTCTTGCTTGGTACTTTTATAGTCTTCCATTTCCTGTCTTTTACTGTCATTTATATAAATAAAACCATTGAAAATTCAGTTTGTATCGGTTGTCAAGCTATAGTTAGTTTTAAATACTTGAATGCTTAGTGGCAAAGACAGCCTGTTCTGATGGGAATGTAAGACCACGTCGTATGACGCAAAATAATGCATTTCAGTGGTCCGTCTTGAGAAAGGGTAGGGGTTGGACTAGTATTTACAGTTAAAAACCTTTTTATCCTCTCTTTGGTGGCTCATCTTTTTCTTCTCTTCAAATTAAGTATCTGTCAGGTGCACATGTTTGATACAATACATTTGTGTAGTTTATTCATATAGGACAGTATAGTGAAAACAGGGAGAGGATATACATTAAATAGTTTTTACTACTTTTTTTCTCACTTTCACAGAATTCCCAACATGTGAGCCACTAACTCAATTTATATGCAAAAATGGAAGATGCATTAGCAGCAAATGGCTCTGTGATTCAGGCAAGTATCAAGTGCTCTATAGATGGAATGAATATGGTAGATATTGCATTAGTATTTCTCTGTTGCTCACTCTTTTCTTCAGAGACTGATATTGCCACTTTGGCTGGTAAGTGGTCGGAGAATAAATATAGTATTTTTAAATTACTGCCCTGACCTAGAAAGCAGCAATATTGGAACTTCATATGAGGAATGATTCAGTGGACATAGTAATAGTTATAAATAGTGTGTTCTGTAGAACGAACTGTGATGTAATCTTTCATTATTTATTAAAAAGAAAGCTAAGCTATTGCATATGAAAATATTTTCAGCTTTTAGAACACAAAATAGTTCCAGTGACCAAAACACCTATTTGTGTGTGTGTGTGTGTGTGTGTGTGTGTGTGTGTATTGTTTGTGGGCAAGTTCAATTAAATAAATAGCATCCCTCGAGAGAGAAGCCTAGGAAGGCTTCACAATGTAGTTATTTCTTTTGTCTGAAAGAATGCATATTTGAATGACCGCTGTTCAAATGAATGTTTGTGATGTGGGAGCGATGTTATGCCAGTCCTAATAACATTGGCTTGGTTCTTCATCCACCATAGCATCAGATGGTATAATTTTATGAGGCTGACAGGAATTCATAGTTGTAAGTGGACAGATTCCCCAAACTATCACAATACTGAAATCCTGTGCAAGGAGACTTTTAGTGTTTACTAAACTTTTATCTTTTCCCTCCCTTGGTGATCACATTCAGACTATGGGTATTGCCTTAAAATTGTTGTAATGACTACAACATGAGAGTATTGACAAACTGCATTCCACCATTATTTATATGCTGCTGTCTTTTTCTGCCTTCCACTGTTGCAAGTGCATGGAAACAACAGTTGTAAAACCACTGAAAAGCAAGTCTGACATCGGGTTTTCATGTTGGTTTATATGAAGTTCTTTGTGTGTGTACTTGACTGTCTAAGTGAGCTTAACAAATCACTGAGGCTTTAGTAAAGCCACTGTGTTTGGACACCTACATAGTTACACATATCTGAAAACAGGAAAATCTACGGCCTTCTCATGCTTGCTGGTGTCTGTGATTGAATAACTGTAAATAACTGTAAGGGGTTAGATAAATGACAGAGTCAAGTGCTGATGGTAAATTGGAGTTAATGAATTACTTGCATTAGAAATAATTTTACCATATGCCTATGGGCAGTGAACATACTGTTTTATTTACCGCATGTTATTTTTTTTCTCTTGCCTTTTTGGAAATATCTTTTTCCTCCTCACATCTTTGGTTCAGATTTTTTATCTTTTAAAAGAATTTAAAAATGAATATTTGCAGATGACGACTGTGGTGATGGAAGTGATGAACTAGGCTGCATTCACTCGTGTTCTGCGGATCAGTTCAGATGCTATAATGGTAGATGTATCCCAAGTCACTGGGCATGTGATGGTGACAATGACTGTGGAGATTTCAGTGATGAAACCAAGGCAAACTGCAGCAAGGAAGGTCAGCTTCTTTTTATTTTCCCACATTTTAATACTTAGAAATACAGAGAATACTTTATTGTACATACAGAGGACCTATCTTCAGTTAATGGAAAAAGAGAAAATGCTTTTAACCTTGGTAAAGGTTAGAAAGGAAAATATGTCAAGTGTAATATGATAATACAGAAGTGTATCACAGAAGAAGAATGCATTTGAAAACAGAATGGGTATTCTACTGAGATAAGTTTTGTAGTTTTACTTTACTGAATTATGCTGAATGGGATGTTTGCCCTTTTACTGAGATGTATGCATACAGAGATAAAGAGAGACTAAGCAGCATTCCTTAAGTTGCCATTTATATTTTCTGAGATTTTGTGCAGTAACGCTCGTATTTTTGAGTGATTCAAGTTTTTGGTTGTTTTTATTTAGTTTTGTGTTTGTTTTAATAGTGTTACTGAAGGATTAACATATTTTGAAGAACTAGTGTCTCATTTCAATGTGATACATTGTATTTACTTGGGTAGAGAGAGAAGGGGACGATGCTTGTAGCAGAGGATAAAGAATACTCGGATAAGAACAAAGGAATATTTTTCCCTCATATTTTTATCATTTTGATTTTTCCACACCAAAGTAATTGTACACATTTTACTGGTCCTTTCTTGTGAGTTTATATTCTAAATATAGATGCCAACCTCATAGAAATAGATGAATTAGCAGAAAGCTGTGCAATGAGTAGTATAAAGTCCTTATTTTTATATATATATTTACAAAATTTATTATTATTATTAATCTGTATCAAAGTAATTGATCTGTAACTAAACTATTCACTTTCCCCCCTATTCACATCCATCTCATAGTTTAAAGTCCCATTCTGCCTTTTTATACAATACCATGTGATATTGGGATTTGCACCACTGTCTCTGCAAGAGCACCATACTGCACTGTTGTTTTTAGCTCATGCCTCTTCTGTGTCCTGCTCTGCTGCATGATGCACACTTTCCAGCAACTTGTCTTTGCTTTATTTATGATACAAGGCAAGAATGCAGTTTATTTAGGAAAAAAAGCAAACCAACGAGACAACTTTTAATAAAATAAATCATATAAAGAATGTAAGAATGTGTTCAAATGATACTTTTTGGTGCAAACAGGAATGTGTAAGTTTATCATTACTTTAAAGTAAATGTTACTGTCATTAGTGTGTTATGAAATATTAGAAATACTCAGAGGTAGTAGTCTGGGAGAAGGAGGGCAAGGATAGAACCAAAAAGGCCATCACCTAGAAGATTCTTAGAGAATTAAGTATGTGATGAATAATTAAAATCACGTAGTTATTGTTTTGAAACATTCAAGGCTGATTCCATAGCTGCACTGAGCTGAAGTTCAATGCTGCAGAATCTGGAAAGGCTACAACCAGTCTGCCAGTACTGGGATAGCACAGCCAGGCAGGTGTTGGGGTCACAGCTCTTGTGTTGGTTAGAGCAGAGGTGTGGGCTTTTGTGTTTTGTGAACAGGAGATGGACCTTGTTGGGAAAAAAGAGGAGAACGAAGAAGGAGGAGGGAACGTAACTTGAGTGTGAGAGGCAAGGCTGATGAAACACCAGAAAAACTTAATCAGCTTTGGCCCTCATTACAACTCCAAATTAATTTTTATCTGACAGCTGTGCAATTAAAAAAAAAAATAAATTAAAAATTTGTATTTACCTTGAGCCTGTGGCGAAGAGGGGAGTGAAAGGGTAGGATAGAGCTTGTCTGAAGCTTGCGTTGGAGTGATGAGTTGGAAGAAAATAGAGAGTTATGAGTGGTATCCCTGGTGGCTCTGATTTTTGGCTTTGGTTAGGAAGGGGAACTTGGCATGGAAAAAATTCACATGAGCAAGTTCTTCAATGTAATTCTTATTTTCCCTAGAAGTTCCCTCTCCTGGAAGATGCAATGGGAGGGAATTTCAGTGCGGTCCTGATGGCAGCTGTGTTCCTGAGCTGTGGCGCTGTGATGGAGAAAAGGACTGTGAAGATGGCAGTGATGAAAAAGGCTGTAATGGCACGATACGACTGTGTGATGAAAAAACAAAGTTCTCCTGCCAGAGTACAGGTAAATGCTTGCTGATATATTTTGCTCTCGTGTAGTCATTGTCTGTGTGTGTCTGTCGGTGTGATTTGATCACTTATGTACTATTTGAATACTGCTTTTAATGCTTAGTTCTCCTGAGGTGATGTTACTTTTTGTACTTATACCAGGAAAAATAATTAATACACATCCCCCAATCTATTTTCTGATTTACTATATCAAGTGGTTGAGTTTTGAGACTACTGAATGCTGAAACTGTTCTGTACGATAGTATGACAACCCAAATACTTAAACATGGCATTTATTTGGTCTATTTTAGTCCGTGTATTTTCCTGTGTTTTCCATCTTTGGGCCTAGAAGTAAGTTGATAAAAATGGTATAAAGTAATTAGCTGGAAGACTTCAGAGAATTAGAACTACAGCACTGGAAATTTGAACTGCAATATTGGAAGAAAAAAACATTCTTTAAGAATGTTTAAAATCAAATTTTGCTAAGCATACTTCATTAAAAAATGTGAAAAGAATATGACAGTCTTTACATGAGAATATTTGGAAAATAATGATTAGATGGAACATTGTCTTAAGGGACAGTCCAGTTAAGCAAGAAATTAGTATATGCCAGCATTGTATTATTCTTTTTACAATTTCTTTTAAAGCTTGATGAAATATGGGGGGATAAACTAACTTTTAAAAGCAGAACGTAATTCCAGATATAGTAAGTAGTAATATTGTTGCCATTAGGCAACTATAATCATTACAGGAAAGAACAACACATTCTAGTGCCTGTGTTGTAGCTAAGCATGATAAATGCTGCAGTCTAGTTACGAGAGCTCTGTCCAAAAGTATTTGTGAACATGTATAGATACAGTAATAGACTCTATTCAGATCTACAGTGTGAATAGAGTTCACTTTTAATACGTGAACTACTTTTAGGGTGTCTTGGAAATGCCTGGAGGTTTGCTGGTACTTGGCATTTATAGAAATTATATTGTCCAGATAAATACAGAATACTGAATTTCATCTAAAAAAAACCCATTTCATTCTGTTTTCTTACAGTTTCCATAAAGGTGTGTAGAACAAGTAACTGGTAAATGAAATAGATCCAATGGGTAAAAAAAAAGGATTATTCACGTAATAGAATGGTCTGTTCCCTGCAGTGGACTGACAGAAACCCTGACACGGGAAATACACTTCTTCACCATACTTTCTCTTTCCTAGTGCTTAAATGGGGAAAAGGTCCCAAACTATGCTGTCTTATATATATGCCATATATATAT
>NW_010205010.1:78017-90641 GCF_000695765.1 Mesitornis unicolor | reverse complement strand
GGCCTCCGTGCAAAGCCCTTCAAAGCCACCAATCACGTCTTTCCTTTGCTCCCATTCTGCTCAGCTACGGAGCCCGGCTTTGCCTCCCTGCCACACACCACACAGTAACACCAGATCATCCCAAGAATGAGGAGGGTGGCAGCTGCAGGCCAGGCACGGACCTTCCTCCCCTTGCCCGGCTGGTTTCCTTTGGCCAGCCGCAAGACCAGCATGGGGGGAAAAACAAAGAAGAATCAAAAATCACTGCGCCGCCCAGCTGCAAGCTTCACCTCTACTGCCCATTTTCCACCCGAGCTCCTCGGGCAGCCTGGGGCCGGTGCAGCCAACGGTGCCTTCGGGAAGCAGCCTCACCTTTCTGGCTCCAGCTTGCAGAAGGCACAGGGTGAGGTCCCCACCGGGGCTATCATCCAGCAGCCAGGGTCAGGGAGGCTAAGCTCCTTCCTCAGGGCAGGCCCAGGGATGCTGCTGGTGTGGTGGGTGCTGCTCTGGACCCTGGGCAAGCACAGTCCTGGTGGCGGCAGCATGGCACAGCACAGCTCCCCCTGACGCTGCTGCTCTCACCTCACACCTTGACCCGTGACGAGCATCGTCCTTGCCCCAAAACTCCTGACCCATGCAGCAGCATCCTGACACTACATGCTACCCGAGTGGTGCTGGGTTTCCTCTTACTCTTCTCTGCATCTTCAGGAAGTGAAAAAAAAGGAAGAGCAAACTGCAGCTTAGGGGACAGAAGACTCCAAAGACAGATCGGCTGAGATTGTGCAGGAAGGGCCTGGAAAGGTCCTTGATAAGGTAGATAAGTTGATAAGGTAGAGCTGTAGAAGAAAGCTCAGAAATAAAGAGGAGGATGAATGGACACAACTGCTGCACTGCCAGTCTGGCTCTTGCCATCTTTGACTTGCTCTCTTCTTTGTGCCTGTGATTGCAGGATGCACAAACCACCTGAGCAGAATGCACCCACACAGGCTTATACCTCTGTGTCTTTATACAGCTTCTATAAGGGACCAATGTTCCAAGCATGGAATTTAGCAAAGAAGAAGAGCTTCAGATAAAAGTCAATTTTAGTCTTTTATCCTGACTGCAAGACCAGGAGAAAAATTTGGTAGTGTCTGTAGGAGTCAAGTAAAAAAACCAAAACCAACAAACAACAACAAAACATACTGAAAAACTAGTAAATCCTGTAACCTCAACAGGTGTTCCTGACAGACTGAAGCCAGTCCTCCTAGAAGCTATGCTAGGGCACATGGAGGACATGGAAATGATTGGAGACTGCCAGCATGGCTTTACTAGGGGCAAGTCCTGCCTGACCAACCTAGTGGCTTTCTACAATGGGGTAACTGCATCGGTAGACAAGGGAAGATCTATGGATGTCATCTATCTGGATTTCTGCAAGACGTTTGACACAATCCCCCACAACATCCTTCTCTCTAAGTTGGAGAGGTATGGATTTGATCGGTGGACTGCTCAGTGGATAAGGAATTTGCGGGATGGTTGCATCCAGAGAGTAGTGGTCAACGACTTAATGTCCAGATGGAAGACGGTGACAAGTGGTGTCCCTCAAGGGTCTCTACTGGGACCAGTGCTGTTTAATATCTTCATTACTGATATTGATAGCGGGATTGAGTGCACCCCCAGCAAGTTTACTGACAATACCAAGCTGGGTGGTGAGGTTAATGTGCCAGAGGGAAGGAATGCCATCCAGAGGCACCTGGACAAGCTGGAGAAGTGGGCCCGGTTGAATCTCATGAGGCTCAACAAGACCGAGTGCAAGGTCCCGCACCTGGGTAGGGGCAATCCTGGGCAGAGAAGGGCTTGAGAGCAGTCCTGAGGAGGAGGACCTGGGGGTGTCGGTCAATGAAAAACTCAACACGAGCCACCAATTTTCCCTTCCAGCCCAGAAGGTCAACCACATCCTGGGCTGCATCAAAAGAAGTGTGGCCAGCAGGGTGAGGGAGGTGATTCTGCCCCTCTGTTCTGCTCTCGTGAGAGCCCACCTGGAGTATCGCGTCCAGTCCTGAGGCCCCCAACATAAGGACATGGAGCTGTTGAAGCGAGTCTAGAGGAGAGCCACAAAAATTATCAGAGAGACGAAACACATCTGTAAGGACAGTCTGAGAGAGATGTGGTTGTTCAGCCTAGAGAAGAGAAGGTACCGAGGAGACAATATAACAGCCTTTCAGTATTTAAAGGAGACCTATAAGAAAGATGGGACGTACTTTTTAGTAGGGTCTGTAGCGATAGGACAAGAGGTAATGGTTTTAAACTAAAAGTGCGTAGAGTTAGACAGATATAAGACAGACATTGTTTTACCATGAGAGTGGTGAAACACTGGAACAGGTTTCCCAGCAAAGGACTAGATGACTCTTAAAAGTACCTTCCAACTCACTCTATTCTATGATTCTACGACAACTTTCACATTCCTCATATAAAAGGGAAAAATCAAGGGATGCAATTAGTGTTATTTAAAACTTGTCTTCCAGATGTCTCCTCCTATTATAGAAGAAAAACCTAATACACACGCTGGTTCAGTTTTCATCTACAGGACAAGAGAGCTGTCTTTCCTTTAGACAACATATACTAGCAGGAAAGAAAAAAATTCAGAAGAGCAGTGCAGAGAAGCAAAACTGGAATACTACATTGCAGTAAAAAAATCAACTAACAGATTAGAGGTAGTGCCTCATAAAATACAAAACCCAAAAACAAGTTTCTTTAGTCTCCTAAAGGAAGTATCAGTATGTTGGCTAGTCTACTTTTCATTATCACTTCATTGTTTAGTAACTGTTTTCTCCCTATAACCCCCTTCCATCCCCTTTTTAAAGTCTTTGGGTCCAAAATCTGTTAATGTATTTACTGTATGCTTTAGGGACATATTAAAAGAGTAACAACTTGTATGAGTGCTTTAAATTATCCTGAAGAATGCAAGCACAATTTAAGATGCTTCTGGCCTAGATCATTAATGAGGTTACACACCATTAATGGTGGAATTTGCCTGCACAATTTACTCTAAAGAAGCACTTAATACACATGAAAATGGATGCCGCACAGTTTTCCAGAAAGCTTTCTGCAAGGCTGCAGTAAGCTCACCATTTATACAGCTTTAACAAAAATAGCACAAAACTGAAAGAGGAGTTAAAGCAGCTAACATCAAAAAAAGTGACTGAACATGTCCCTGTCTGTATGGCTGCTTTCAGATACATAACTCAGACATATTCATGTTTAAAAACACAGGCAAAACTCAGTGATGCAGCAGGAACTAAGTTACATTCAGGTATAACAATTTCTTTAGCTTTCTGATTCCTCCCCCCCAATTCCTTACATTTAGTGCTTGTTAACTTATGCATTATTAATTATGCAATGTCACAGTTAGAAGATCTAACTTAAAAAGCTTCTCAGTCACTATCTACCCCAACCATAGTAATACATCTACAAAATCATTCCTCATTTTCAGAAAGACAACAGGCAGAAATTAGAAGGTAAATTGAAAATGTGGTGCTGTTGAGTTCACTGCCAAGAGTTAATAAATAAATCAAATACTAATAAAGAATGAATAGCACCAAATAAAGTACAACTTTTGCAACATATAATGTACTGTTACAGAAACAAAATATGACCTATATAGAATGGATAGAACTGATTAAATGGTGTTTGCTGCATATAAAATTATTAACATAAACTAAGCAATAACTTATTCTTAAACAAAGGTATTCTGTGCAATTACTCATCTACAGTGCTTATGTGACCGCAACCTTTCAGAACACCTTGCACCACAGTTAGGATTATGCTGCAGAAACAGGAATGTTCAGGGAAAGATGCCAGTGCTGCCATGCCTGAGTGATGGCTACAGCCTTGCAAGCATTAAAACATTTCAGGACAGGCAATAAACACCTTTCAAGTCCTTTAAAGACATTCTTCCACATCTAACATACACAGTACTCCAGACTTTTGACATATTTCACATGCACCAGCAAGAGGAGGAGCACAGAGCAGTTTGTCACTTACCACAATTTCCAGTTGCATCACGCATGAAGAGCAACCTCTACCATATTATCCTGTCCTTTCATTTGAGTACCTGTCAAAAACAAGTAAAAAACAATCACACAACAACCACACAAAAACTTTTAGATTTTCACACTAACAGATCAAAGTGTTATTGCTTATGGTTAAAATGCTCATTGTGAAAAGAAACATTGATTTGCCTCTGGTAAAAGTCAGCTGTGAACTGTGCCACTCTTGACTTTAACTTTCATACAGCAAATTGCCAATCAGTTCTTTCTTTTCCTTTTTATGTAATGGTCCAGACCTTACTGAAGTACACTCCGCTATTAAAGATCTAAACAGATTTGCCTGCAGAAAGACTGAGTAAGAGTCTAGGGGTTTGGACTAATAGCTATAACATGATAATGTTACAAAGTTGTTGGGCTGTCAAAATGTAAAGTACTCCAAATACTCCAAGTGTGAGAGTTTAGGTATTTGTTTCCACTCATATTAGGAAGAGTTACATGGCCTAAATTCTCTTATATCATCTCTTAAGTGTTTACTTCACTGCTCATCAGAATCTGGAGATGACTCAAGGAGAGATTTTGAACCCCAACTCAAACCAGCAGTTTCACTGACTGCAACAAACGCATTCAAGCATGAAAGTGCTCATCTGTGGGAATGTCCGGTTCAGTGTGATCCTGAAAACACTTTTGTTAAGGAAATGCAAAAACATCACTGTTCTCATTTTACAGTGCAAGAGAAGACTGAAGCAGAGATGATTACTTTTCCCAAGACAAAAGACAATACAAAGCAAAAGTACAATTGTAGGTTAACAGTTTTAGACTACACTAATTCATTTGGTATCTTTCACTTATTTGAATTAGAAAATAAATAAATTCAAATGAGAATACAAATCAGAGTCCTTGGGCTAAATTTTCCACATTTGGCCCGAAGTGGGTTATTAACTCAGGAAAAATAATGAAGAGTGTTAAAAATTCTATTGTTGTGACAAAAGTTTCTCAAGAATATAAACTGGCAGATAAATATAAATTAAGACACTCTGGTGATACAACTGCAATAATGAAGGAAATAATTTTTAGAGAGACCATTGTGCTATCAACATGAGGAATGTAAACAGATTGTGACTCTTTTGGATGCCATCTCAGAGCTCTTCAGAACACAGATGCTTCAGTTAAAACACTTCACATCTCATCACATGGCAAGGTATATTTTGCTAAAGCCAGGAAGAGTTTGTCACTTAGTTCAGCAGTAAGTTTGGGCCCTAACTACAAGTGCAGTTGAATTAATGTGTAGATGTGGCCCCACCCTGAAGAAGTAAATGAAAAAGTTTTAATTATTTCAGTGGGACTTAGACCAGGACTTTCAATCACAGAACTGGGAGAATAGCCAGAAAACATCTGCACAAACTGCAATTCATAAGTCATAATTATTTTAACTGTATGCATTCTTCCATATAGTCACTGTTGCACACGCTCACTCACATATACAAAGCACAAACACTGTTCCAGGAGGATAAGTATATGATGCACATGGTCCATGCATGTTCAGTACAACTGCCTCTTCAGCAGCTTCATCCTGACTCTATGTTCTCAAGCACAATGACAAGGAAGTTACACATATGCCCGGGCTACTCTTTGCACATGTATATGGATTCTTGCTTTTCATTTGTTCTTACATTTTATGCTGACAGATGAACAGCACAGATGATCATAAACAGAAGTGACACTGTTTAAGCCTAGTAAAGGGACAAGGTAGCCCCTGAAAAACAAACTAGAGCCAAAATTATTTTTTTCCTTAGTGTGTAACTCACGTAACAACAGTAAGTTAACAACAAGATACTGAGGAGCAAAAAAACTATTCAAAAATACTTTTATAGGTAGGGGTAGTTTTCAATTTTTAAGTTTTCTTGTGACTTCACTGTAAGACCTTGTTTTTAATAATATACAAACTTGCAAAGATATAATTACTGAAATGAAAATTTCCCATGTGGCCTACCAGCCTCAAACTCTGGGTTAATAAACATTTTTGTAACAGAAAATAATTTACACTAATTTCCTTTTTCAAAATTATGACAACTTTGTTATTTTTATCATTATTCTCACTTTCACATGGCTCTTTATCTAGACATCTCAGAACATTTAAAAGTAACATTAGCCTCCATTTGCAGATGGAAAACCTAAGGCGCAATAACATCTCTTTGAGTTCAATACCAGAAAAACACTAGGCTTGCTAACTCTGTAACAAGATTACTGGAGCCAGAATTCCCTCATACAAGAGAATATATGCTTCCTTCTGGCACATAACATTTCAACCAACTATTCCTCTAAACCAGGTATTCAACTTTTCTCTCTTCCAGGAACCTCTGGTTTCACTTACGCGTATTTACATCTTTTATCCTGCTCCAGAAACCGTATCCCTCTAAAAAATGCTAGGACATATTTTGACATCCTTAATTTGTCTTCTCTGTACTCATCTATTGTACCATGCATGTGGCTGGAAGTCCCCTCAGGCAGGGACTGTGTTTTGGGTCTGTGATCAGACGCTGCCTAGGACACACTGAGTTGAAGCTATTGGTAGGTGTCCTCAGTGCAGGGGCAGTTCAAAGAGCAAGCACCACTACAATCGTTCATATGCACTGCCTGGATCTCCTTCATCTAGGCAAAGTGATATCTAAACCGCAATAAAAATCCTAGGATTTATTTTTGACCACTGGCCAGATCTTCAGCTGCTGCTAGTTGCTTCAGTTCAGTAGAATTCTGTAATTTGAAGTCTGACCTTAACTCCATGTAATTGTAGGAAGAAGTGTTAAAGACAAGCTTGGATCTATCAAAATACAGCCATTAAACTACCTGTAAAAGATTTCGGTAGCAAATACTAAGGGCCAAAACTTTCCAGTTCCAGTTTAGCCCAGGGAAAAATAAACTCATTTTCAATTAAATACAATGAATGTGTGGCAGTCAGAGATTTTCAAATTCAATTCCAACAGAAACATCACTAAACACTGTTATATATATATATCTGCATCTTGGAAAAAGTATAGTAGCCTTGAAAATATCTGGGCAGGCTAGACTCAATACACAATCAAAAGCCTATAATTCTTATTGCAAAAGTTCCCAACAGCAGTGAGTTCCACAGCAACTGGCTCAATTTAAATACCAATATAGTGAAAATTGCAGGGTTTGGGATGCTCTCTCCTGTGTTTCTTCCAGCCCCGTGATGAAAATTATTTGAGAGTAGTTTTTTTTTCCAGGAGAGCCTACAGAGGTAGTTCACTTTATGAGTGATTCAGCTGAAGACTTAATTTGTATCTGTGTCATTAGGACTGTGTAAGAGTAATTTGAAAGAAACAAATATCCACACTCATCTGTCCCCTGCTGTGGTACGGAATGAATATAGTATGGATCAGCATATACTGTAAATTGTTCCATGACTCATGGATTAGCTGAGGCTGCTTCAAACAGAACATTCCTGAGAGCTAATGTAAAGCTGTCTTTAACTGAGACTTATCTGGAAAAGAAAAAGGAGCATTCAGTTGCTTACGTGGCTTGCATTGGGGTATTTTTAAGTTCCTCTTCATCATCTTGTAACATTGGATAATTGTTTCAGCATAGTTCTGTAAGCCACTTGAACAGAAAATGTGGTCAAAATATGTCCTTAAAAAGTATTAGCTGATGGTGAATAAAATATTGGTAACAAAAGAACAATCTCTCGTTATCTTTTCCAGACACTTTGAAAAGTAAAATGTTTGGTTAGATAACCATAGAAGTAAGGGCAAGAAGCTTTTTATATGGTGATTCCTAAATGCCATTCTCAAGTATAATGAAAAATTAAAAGGAATTCTTAAAGGTAACTAAAAATTCCCAGTATCATCTCAGTTACAAGCAGTGTCTTCAACTTCCAATGAGAGAAGGATCAAACCTAAAGGAAAAAAGGACATAGATTTCTTTTTTTACACAATGCTCAGGTAGTGTCCATTGAAAACACACTTTATCAAAGAAAAAATATTATTGTGTTTTTCCTGTTATCTTCTGAGCTTCAGTGGCAACAATTAATAATTGAAATTGGCCCTTTAAGGGAAAAAATAAGCAAAACATCATCTGGCTTTGCAGCTTTGCTAATTGCACATCCCTAATGCCTGGATGAAGACTGCAGGCTCATGGCTACATTTCTCTGCAACTGACAGAAAAAAAATGGTAAAAGATTTTGTCTCCATTTAAGGCTCAGGGCAAGCCCAGAGAGCAGCATTTTCTCTCTATTGTCCCCTACCCTCCCAGGGGGTAATAGAGAAAAAGATGCTTCGCACAAGTTTGGAAGTTAAGACTATAACAAGTTTACTGAAAAAACAACAGGGGAAAGGAAAAAGGAATTAATAAGGGACAAAGGATATCTAACTATATACAAAACCCAATCCCAGTAGTCCCGAGTGGAAATGTCCATCCTTGTGGCCGCTGCGACTGCTGTGACTCGTCACCAGGGACCGCAGCGGTGCTGGGAGCGGGTGGTGGTGGATGCTGCTGAGCACGTGGGGCTAGGCCCAGCCGTCCCGAGATGCGACAGGAAGCAGCCCAGAAAACCAGGGAAAGCCCGCGAAAACCTCGGTTTTTATAGACAGTGGCTGGAAAGGGGAGGGAACAGTACTGATCTCTGACTCCCCAGGGTCCAACAGACACCACCTGTCCTTCCCTTTCAGGCTTTTAATCCTTAAACCATAACAGATTTTTAAAAATCTGCAATTCTAAAACATTCTGTACAAAGCAAGAAAAAGAGGTCATGAAAGGTTCTAAACTCTTGGTTGCTGCGTAAGACATTTCTATTGCCTTAAGCAACAAATAAAGAGAACATGTCTGAATATTTAAATCCCCATAAATGGGGGGTTTAGCTGTATGGTGCCCAACACCTAGTAGAGACATCTAGCACAGGAAATTATCTCCTGGGTTAAATCCAGTTCCTCATAATGCCAGCCACTACATCACATAACCCTTTCAAAACTGCACTAATTCCTTTCAATAAACTGAAGCGCAGATATTTTGTCATCAAAAATACACTGTTTGAAAACACATGAACCTTTCACGGTGACAAGGAAATTAATTATAATGATTAAGAAATAAAAATGTTGAAAACTCCTAGCCAGACGGAAATGCTCAAGAGCAGTGTTCTAAAAACTAAGTGGGAAATAACTAGCTTCATAGAAAGAGAACCTGTGGAAATATATTCAGTGGTTTAGATGCATATTTTCAGCATATTTGTAGATGCTATCCAACATTTTGCCAGACTAAGACCCAAGATCATCCTTCTTCACCTTCTTCTCATCCTACCTGTAGAAATTTCACTTATCTATTTCATTTCGATCAGGAAAAAACATACATAAGTGCAATGAAGTAGCTACATTGTGGAAGATTTCTTCAAGAAGGAGCTGTACGCATTTCCAGTAAGAAGGGGGCCGTACATATTTTCCAAAGATTTTTGGCACTGCAGTGGGATCCCTTTCAGATTTCCAGAGGCAGTCTACTTTTTCAGAAACATTTAATCATCTTTGCTGTTGGCAAGACATCTATTGGAAGATTTGGAAAACTGAGAATGAAAAAGCTCATAACTCTACTGAATTCACTAATAGAAAGTGAGAAATAAAACCTGCACAATATTACTTAAAACTTCAAAATCTGCTGATAATAAATGGAATCTGGCTAGAAACATCTAGGAGTTGAAGCTCTGCAGTAAGCATCTCCAGAGCTAGACAGATCAGTTCTTAGAAGAATCTAGGAATCTACCTACGCTGCAACCTCTGTCTGAACCCAAAAAAGTCAAAAGTTGTGTTTTATTAATGTAAAGAGAACCTCCTCTCTTGCCCCAGACATATTCCTTTTCTTCCCTCCTTTTATTCTACATCTTCTCCAGTTGTCACAGGTCCTGCTACTATATAATCCTGGTGCACTTCCTGCCAGAGGAAGTTCAGTTTTCCCGGAAAACACTATTCAGGAAGGTAGGTTAAAAAAGCAGAATCCCAAAACATGACAAATTGAAGATCAGCAACACCTAGGAACTTCACAGAAGGGTCTTGCGCTCCTGCATCAGAAAATATGGGGCATGTATGGTCGGTCGTTGGGAGCTGAAGGCGTGCTGATAGCATCTGAAAAGGAAAAATCAGACTGGAGCTTGCTGAGGAAAGACTGTTCCAGATCTTGCACATTCAAGAAAACTGACATTAAAATTCTGAAGAGGTTCTAATCTTCATCCAAATGCACCATATTTAAAGACCTTTGTGAGCAATTCTACACTGCTGGGAGTTTCCACATTGTAAGCAGACCTCTCACCACTGCTGGTCTTGTGTTCTATTCCTGCGAAAAGAAGAGGTTTTGAAATTTTATCCAAGTTATGTTTGCAACTAACATATTACATTATTAAACAATTGTGAGTTAAATAGAATCATAATTTCTACATTAAAAAGAGTTTAAAATCCATGTAGATGCTGACAAACTCAAATGCTACAGTTGACTCAAGCAAAAAGCCTCCTGAGTTTTGGGCACTGAATCAAAATTTAACCCCCAAATTAGAAACTTTTTCAGCATCATGCAACCTATGTATGTAGCTGTCAAAAGAAGTGGGGACTAAAGTCTTTTTCATACAGATTATAACCAGACTTATCTTTATATATGATTTATAGAAGCAGAGGAGTAAGAATAGTAAATGTGAAAACATACAGTTACTTGTACCAGCACATGCAGAAACAGGTATGTGTCAGTTGATCTGCAATGTGTATTCACCATTATGTCTCTGATAATTCAGAAATGAAAATATGGATTCAGCTCTGTGGCTTTGAAGATGAAGCTGAGCAAGAAGCAACCTCCCTGCCCTATGAAACTTAAACATTTGAAGACTGTTACATTGTACCAGGATAAATGCAAGACCCTCAACATGTCTCCTCGTTAAATAGCAGAGGGACAAAGAGAGAGGGAAACCTTTCCATTATTGTTCTGCTCAAGGGAGCTGAACTTCGGGCATTAATAATCTAAGGAGCTGATCTATGCAGTAGGCTGCAGGGTTAGCCTCTTCCAAACCTATTGAATGATATATATAGTGAGTAAGATTCAAACTGGAGCCACTGTCTACTTATTTTCACCTAGAAAAGCCAGAAAGTCCAAGTCTTTAAATTACTTTCTACCAAGACTCAGGTCTTTGATTTCTAAATTGAAACATGTTCAGATCTCAGGTGCCATTTCTGATGGATAGAAAAAGAAGGAAATCAGCCATCAGTAAAGATGTGGTCATGCCTTCCATCTCTGAGAAGTGTGAAGCTAACCATTATACCCTTGTTTATTTCTGCCCGGGGATGTTACTCTGTATAACTCCTCCAAAGATAACTCCTTATTGGTACATCCAGATGGCTTAGCAGAAGGAAAATGATTACTAAAATATATCAAATGAGTCTCCTATGACAGGTTCAACTTGGTAACCCTTTGGTTTTGAACATTCCTCGCACTTGTGGTGAAAATTAATCGCTTCGGATGTAAGAAAGTTAGATGGGCAATAATGAGGGCAAGTATGAACAGTCAAATAACTAGGGCTTTTCTCACTCTTCTTTGTGTGTGGGGAAAGTTATGGAAGTTACAGGCTGTACCCGTTAATAGCTATTGGCTTAGTTCTGCCTTGGTTCAGAAAACATGTCCTCACTTCAATTGCTGACTGACTAAAACACTATGACCAAATGCCTAATGGGATCCCACTATAAATGTAGTCTCTAAAATCACTTTTGTCCGCCACTTAACAGGTAAATCAGCCTTCAGTTGTACATAAGCCAGAGGACACAAAATCATTGTGTGCAACTGTTATACAAGAGCCTTTTACAATCTCAAATGAGACACTGCCAATCCTCTGTTACATTTCATGGGATAATTTAAAACATATGTAAATAAATGAATGGTTTAAAATTCTTTTGGATTCTACTATAAAGATAGCATGCCACCAATTGCAGTAGCTGTTTTAACATGCAGAAAATGACAATAGATTGTGATCCCCAAAGCATAGCAATGATTAATCATTTGGAGTGGGAGAAGTATTTTCTTGTTTAAACTTGCTTCCCTCCTAAAATTTGTATCCCCTAGGCCACTATTGTTAAGAATGGTGAACACAAATGAGAGGCAGGTAGTAAGTTGATAGAAAATACTAAGAAAGGGAAATGTTCATGCACCACCTTGATTCCCAAGACAAATCAAGTATGTAACACACTATCTATAAAGTATAATTCAGTTATGCTGAATGTTTCAGAGATACTGAATTGCATCTACTATCCACTTATTTGATGTAGTAATTTCATATTAGAAAACATTTTATAAGTAGAGAGATTCCAACCATGTATCTTTATGAGTTTGAAGGCTAACTAAATTAAACTGGTAAATAAAGACCCAAGGGTACAAATTTTACATTCTGCATTTCTAAATTCAGACTCAAGTCTAGATTACAAATTACAAATGTAAAAGGAACTATTCAGAAATTTAAGGACAGATAGACAGCTACAAAAACTGATCTAGTTGCCATCTAGATCTGTCAAAGGCAGTATAAATTATGAGCAAAATAAATTTCATCCACAATGGAGCTCCATAGGTGCTATCAGGACTGAAACAATAGTAG
>NW_010205010.1:2475-78004 GCF_000695765.1 Mesitornis unicolor | reverse complement strand
TATTCTGTCATTTAACAAAAACACCTACAGTGTGTCTACACTACCGCTTTATCCCTTGTACTACAATTAATGTAGCTGCTCTCAGGGTGAAACCATTTTCCTACATTGCCATTGTAAAGCAGGCTAAAATGTTATTGGTTTCAAATTTTTTTAGTCAACTTGTTTCAGAAATTAAACTTTCTTTTTTTACATCAAAGTACAAATAGATGCTTCTTACAGAGCTAACACATAATATAATAAAGTATGTAACCCACATAACAAAGGTTTTATGCATTCATCTGAGAGCCCTTGATCCAAAATGAACCCAGTTAGTTAAAAACAAATCAAGTGTATAATCAAGGATTTATCCCTACTAGCGCTCTATATCAAAGAGCAGGACAATACAAGTCTGAAAGTGAAAAGCTCTTCCAAGCTCCAGGGTGACAAATATATGGAGATTTCTCTTTCCATACTGCATAAAGCAAAGTCATCTTTCATTGACAAGTCTCTTGTCATGTCGCATTAGATCAAACAAATGCAAAATCTATTTCTATTCTGAAAAAAATAAAAAGAAGCATTTCAGTCACCAGAGAAGAAACAAAGAGCATCCATTTTAATTTATTGGAAATGACTGTATATGTTCTCTTCTGTGTCGAAGCAGAGTCCTCCTGAGACCATGGCTTTAGCAACTACAATATCCCAGTCTCTTGTTGGATTGGTACACGATTCCTACAGGCAACAGCTAGCTCACAAGAGTGCATTGTCTCTCCTTCATCTTTTGCTGTCCTTAGACCACAGGAAGGATACAATGGCAGAGTAACCCCCCCATGCCACCATTCAGGTTTCTCAAGAAGACAATTAAAGCAAAGACCACATCAGCAAAGAATGTGAAAACAAATATCTGCATATTCAGTTTTACTTGTGTAGGTGGATTCTTTGGTTTCCTCTAGGCTAAAACATCAGAGTGAAAAAGCATTGACTGTAACTTTTTAAAAAGAAATCTTGGCCTAATAAGTAGCATCCGTAAGAGGGGAAAGTTTCCTGTACCAACTTTTGCAGTTAAAAATATTAAAGATCCTTGGCCTGTATTTCATACGCAAATGTTATGCTAAATATTCCAACATTTGTTTTAGTTCACATTTCACAATGGTTTCATCAGCACTTGTAGCACAAGGATAAATATTTGCCTTGCTCTATTCTTATAAAGAATAAATGGAGAAAGAGATGTACTGAAAGGCAGTCTCCCCAAAAGATAGGATTAACTTTATGAGTTATTTTATAATGATGGTAAGAGAAAGTAAAAATCTTTGATTGGGGTAGCTTAGCAAAAAGACTTGCGTTTTGTATTGTGTCAATATCCTCAGTAGATGAACCTGGCTTTGTTTCTACATACAGAGATTGCAGTATTCTCACACTCAGTACGTATGCATCATCCTGATGTAGGTGTGTACTCAGCCAGAAACAGTAAAACAGTCAGTTTGGTGTCTAGTTGGAATTAGGAAGCATTTTTGAGGCTTGCCCATATCTGCAAAATGAATTTTTTTCAGACAACAGGCTGTTATTAGAAAAGAGGTTTCTTTCCAAAGAACATTAATCTAGATCAGTATTAATCCACTCTTAAATGGCGTTCAGCTTTTTTTTCTGCATCTTTCCACTGAAATGCTTATTTTAACAAAGCTTTGAGAAACCCACGGGATGGTTATAAGTTACCTTTCCAATTTACAGAATGAGATTTAGAAAGAGTTGCTGCCAGTATGCTGCAACCTATGTTACCTTTCCTTTTTTTTCTACTGTACTTCACATAGACAACTGGAGACACTGGAGGTCACAGAAGAGAATAATACACCTCAAATATCTGTGAGAAAAAAAAACATTGATGGTTTTGTCTGAACATTTTTCTCAGTATGGAGTACGGCTTTTCCAAGATAGCTGGAAATTGAAACATATAGACATCAAAAATCAGCAAAAGGTTCAGTAACATTCAGTAACATAAACATCTCTGTTTATGGACTGGAAGAGGTAACATATCAGCATTACTCTGTGCTTAATACCTATGCCTGACTTGAAAGTATTCCAAGATATTAGCAATGACTTCTTGTTTTGCTTATTTGGAAAAAGAAGGATACACAGAGACTATTTTACACAACAGATTTTTTTGGAAGGACTCATCTCACCTAATTTACACTTTATTTACATTACCCCTAATCTACAAACTGGGCAATCAGGCTTTCTCAGTGGCCTGCAGAGAATTTCATTTATTTCCACCCCAAAAAAAGCACACTGCACTCCCATATGGAAGTACCTAATTCCTCACCATTAACTATCAGATGTTTCTAAATGCTTCAGTGTGCATCATTAATATCTCTCATCAACGTGATGACTTTCTTTTCCTAGAAAATAATCCTTGTTATGTTTTAAATATCTTAAATTAAATTATTAAATCATTAAATTATATGTTATGTGTATTAAAAGTTTTCACTGAGACAGATTTGAAAACATTAATTTAATTTCAGTATCTGTTATGGCACAGATTTTCCTTTAAGAATAAAAATTAAGCAGAAGGCATATATTTGTCAGATTCTTTGGATTGTAAAATATTCCTTTCCCTGGAAGCTTCAGTGCCAGCTAAATCTAGGCCCTGCCTTTGCTTTTGTCCATCCCCTCCCTCCCTACCCCCGCCCTAAACCCTGACTTTGTCCTAGAAAATTTAAAAAGAAATTTCTAGAACATGTTCACATGTTCTGGAAAGCTGCCATATTCAAACAGCAGCAGCCGAAAGGTCATGATGCTTAACTTACATGTGTATCATAAAACCAAGTTTGAAGGGCTTTTGGAAAAAGAAATCTAAAATGCAATTTATGAGGCTCATCTCAATTCAAAGTTCTGTGATCCAGACTGTGACAAATTGCCAATTCGCCAGCATAAATAGGAAGATGGTTATAATTATGTTCCCTGTGCTGCTGTTCTGGAAAGTTTTGACCATGTAGGATGTTCCAGAGTCAGCGGTTATCCAAGAAGCACAAGTAAAAGGAAGGCCACATGAGGAAGGAATTGTGCATCACTGAGCATGAGGATGCCAGCCCACATGTAGAGCACCAGCAGATGTACCAAGATGTCTGCAAGGGAAGAAACTGCTGAGAGGCTTTAATGAGGCTGAATTAACCAATGGGTTTCTATGAGATCAACCTTCTATGGGAACATGCAGAAGTGAGACACAACTATGTGAAGACCTTCCAGAGAGATGGAGTCAGGATGATTACATTGGTGAACTGTCTCATACTTTTACCACAGACTGCACAGAAAAAACTAGGAGAGTTTTGTTGTTGACTTCTGTAGATGATTACAGCATGAGCAAGATTTTTGAGATTTTTCTTATGAGTTTTCTTTTTTTTTTCCAAGTAACAGTCTTAAAATGTCTTTTATGTAGATGCGTATGGGAGGAAAAAAAACGGAAAGAATTAATTCACAACTGCTGACCTAGGCATCTAGCCTTCTGAATAGCACAGTTTTTTAGAAGGTGAGTCAGAGCGGGAATGTAATCTAGCTCCCTCAAATTAAAGGCTAGTAATGTCTCTTTATGTGCCATATCTCCTTCAAGGTACACTCACGTTTAAATAAAAAAAAGGCAGCCCTGAATATATGGTTTGCTCCTTAAATTTGTGCTCAAAAGTGTATTCTTTTGGTGAACACCATCTTTTCGTTAGGTGGTAAATATAAAACAAACCTTGGCCATTTACATATTTCTGATGCATACAATATTTAACTGAGACTGGATACAACAACCATGAATAACTAAGGCAAAAAAATCTATATCTTTATAATCAGAAGCACAATTAAATGAATTTCCATTGATACCTACTTTGTAAGTATCACAGTGTCCAATTTAACGGGGAAAGACTAACAAAATTGTACCGAAGCAATTTAAGCTATTGATTTGTTCTTTTTTGCAGGAAAGCTGTTCTGCTTAAGAAAAAATAAGAGACAAATTCTACAGGTCATGTAGGGATCGAAGAAAATGGACAGAGAGGGCTAGCAACATTTATTTTGGTCTCAAATAATCTGCAATACTGAAGAAACTGCCAAGGTTTCTTTCCTATGCCAGAAACACAAGCCAGGCCCTATTCATGGAATAGGAAAAGTTAAGTCAGTGTAGCAAAGCCGGCCAACTAGCTTACCTTGTGCAGCAGTTGTTCTAGACTGTAGGTCTGATTTATTTGGGTTGGTACACAGTATTTTACCTATCTTATGATGTAAAACCAATTCTTCATAAGGAAGTTAAATTTGATGGCATGAGCTGCAGAATGACTGAGCATGACTTCAAGCATTTTTTCACAAAGAAATGCAATTTCTACGCCATATAGTCAAAACAGGTTGGTGCAAAACTGTGTCAGAATAATAAATCACCTATTGAAAATGCTACAGGTACTGATCCATACATTTAATGCTATGCAGTATAGCAAGGCATCAAGAAAGCCTAGGTCATCACCTGCAGACATTTTTATTTAACTGAAAAGTAAGAAAATGAAAGTTTGCAATGTTAGGAGCTGACCTAAGAGGAACTGGGGATTTGCAGAAATTTAAAGAGCTTAGGTAGGCCAACAAAGAAGAAAAAAACAACCTGATCTGAGGCCTCAGGAGAGTTATCACTACTTCAAAGTAAAACATATTTACAAAGGTAATAATATGACAATCTGCAATTGCAGTTCCAAAGCATGTCTACTTTGTTGAAGTTGCCATTTCTTTTAAACTGAGGAGCTGGCAGCACATTTTCGATCTCCCAGAAATGAGGCAGGCAGCAGTGCAAAAATGTTCTTCTGGTTCAGGAGTTCTCCAAGAGGGAAGACACAGAGAAGACCGAGACCAGGGCACACGCAGATTGTATACCACCAGATGGAACAAATGTCCTGCCTCCTGCCAGCAGCTATCACAGGGAGATGGGTAAGGATGTGACACAGTATGAAACAGCTCAGAGATCACTGATGCCACATTAAGAAATTGAGAGATCTCTTTTCTGTAGCACAAAACCAGCTGGAAGCAAACACCAGACACAGCAGCTGAGTTTAGAGCACCTGGCCTGAGCCTGTACCCATCTCCTAGCTGTGGCAATATGCATAGCTGGCTCAAGGCTGCAAAGGTCTGTGTGGACCAACTTGGCCACTAAGGACTCCACTCCACACTGAATTTGGAAAGAGGAATAAGCAGTCACAGGACTCCACATAATCCTAAATACCATTACCTGCTGCATATGGAAGTGATGATGCAAGAGCATTACTACTTCCCTCCATAGGCATGCAGCTGAAATCAGAATCTAACTTACATATAGGTTAGCTTTAAAGAAAAGGGTTAACATCAAGCTCCACTATAATTAGGCTCCTTAGCAAGATATAAAACTAATCATATTGGGGAAGGTGTTTTGGGGGCACATTTTTCCCCACTACAGTAATAAGGATTTTCCAGAAATATACCTTAAGTTCTTTTTTGTGCTGCTTTTCTCTAAAATGCTGATTTTTCTCCTTAAATCATTGACTTCACTTATCTTATTCATAAATATTTCTCTGAATGCACTCCAAATAAAATTTATTTCAATTTACTGACCCATGAAAAGTCTTTCCATAATTTAATCAGGGACAATAATCACTCTTGAAGCTGTGAAATACCTTAACTGCAATTTTTCATGTAATGAATAATGAACTTTTATATTCAATAATAATGGAGTGTATATTCACTGAGACATACAAAAACAGTTACACTCCACACTAATTAATTTTGAGAATATAAACACTCTCAGAAGTTGCAAAATTAGAAAATTACACAATAATACATTGTAATCATATCAGTTTTTCAGCTCTTAATAATTTTTTTACTTTTATTCTCACTACTACTAGGCTTTTGGAGCATATGTATGAATATTACAAAGCCAATCAGCAATACAAAATGTATGTTTTACATTTTCGTTTAGACTTCTGGTGTTTGAAGAACAGTGTGTCAGACTGCTGTTCCAACAGCTGCAAAGCTTTAAGACTTAAGAAAGCATTGAACCAGTCTGTCTTCACATAATTGGAGTGGCGCAAAGTTTTGTTTGAGGGTGTTAATTTAAAAGCTCCATCTGACAAACCCCAGATTACACCCCACATGATAAAATTATTCATTATTTATCACTCTCTGATATATAATTATCATGATGATTGGCTCTATACACCTTATAGACAATGAACACTTTTTTTTCCCCTTCTAACTACCACTGTTTAAAATCACTAGGAGAAATAAATAAAATACAGCCACTGAGGGAATTTCCAAATTAAGATGTCTCTGAGATTCCTAAACAAGCCCAAAAAGCATAACAGACACTCTTCTCTTCATAAAACATTCACAGTAGCAGAGGCTCAGCTTATGGCTTATAACTGCTACAGCGCTCGCACTTCAAGGCAGGATGCTGTGAGGCCGTACAAAGGGATCCCACAGCTACCGCGCATCACAGCCTAATGAATCTTTTCCTGTGACAGGTACAGACCTCGGGACTGGGGTGGGAGCCAGACTGCCAGAGGAAAAGTTCAGTGAATCTGCAGTGGCAAAGGCTCAGTGTATAAGATCCTGGAACAGTCTGGAAGATTTACCTTTATGCATGTACATTATAACAAATATTTCATAAACCCCAGTGCATACCTATCTGCCATCATATGTTTCAGACAAACTTATGGCTATGAAAATCATATACAAACCAAGATGCTGTCAAGCTTTTGGTTGCTTCCTGAAGACAAATAAACCTATCAGAGCTGTGAGGAAATTTTCCTTCTGTTTTGTTAAAATCTTTTTTTAGTCTCTTTATTAGTTTAAGACCTTATGGGCATTTGAAGGGGAGGTGGAAAAGCTTTCTTCAACTCTTCTGTTAGTTGCTCCTTATTAAACACAATGTAATAATTCTGACTAAGTAATTAGTGAATAGTCCCACTAATTCTATTTGAAATGTAGTATAGGACACCGAATCCATTTTCCAGCAATCCAGAATGGAGCTTCCCCTCTCATTTGCGATATGCAGGTTACCAGAATCATTGCTGAAGCTAACGCACAGAGATGTGACTGCCCCAGAGCAGTGCAGATTTCTTCAGTCTCTATTTACTCACAGAATACAGGGATCACTGATTTCCCACACCCTTGCCACAAGACTTTTACTGTGTGAGGCCGATTTAAATTTTTACCTTTCCTTCTACTTTTTTGCTAGTTTCTGAAATCCAAAAATCTCAAAAGGATTTAAAAGCAGGTTTCTTCTCACCTCACTTCAAATGTCACTGTATACATGTATATGCATGAACCAGTCATCTGGACTGCCCCTTTAACCAACAGAGAGAATAAATATTTCCAGATTATATGTTTAACCTATTTAAATGTTTAATTTAAGCAGAGATTAGCTGTGTGCTAGATGCTTCTTTTTTCTCTGCTGACCATGAAGACAGTCTAAATGACAGATAATTCCCACCATGGCTAACTGATCTACAGATCCCTACAGATCTATTTTAAAAGAGTTGCTGTGAGAGTA
The DNA here is from genome assembly GCF_000695765.1 of Mesitornis unicolor. Taxonomy (NCBI): domain Eukaryota; kingdom Metazoa; phylum Chordata; class Aves; order Mesitornithiformes; family Mesitornithidae; genus Mesitornis; species Mesitornis unicolor. Next base: position 70,491 of record NW_010205010.1, on the reverse strand, counting down.
TCTCCATTAAGCCTTTCTTCCTAGACTTGAGTGAAATTTTTTAGCCAAACTTGTCCTGAAAGAAATCACAGACTCTGGTCAAGAAAATAAAAAACCAGAAAACAATGACGGTTTCCCTTAATTCTTTTGATGAGAAAAATAAAACATTTTTCTCTTATTCTCTGAAGAGAACATTTCCATTCTGATGGTTTTCTAATGAAATATTTTGCATTCAAAGTCATGCTTTATATTGAAATTTGCTTGCATTTTAATCAGAAAACAAATGCCATCAGAACAAGTCAACCAAAAAATCAACAGCTCTAGTCATGAGCTTATGTTCCACGTTGTGCTGCTGCAAAGCAGAAGTGTCTCTGCAACTGTACCCTGCTCTCCTTGTGTCTCTCCCAGGAGAGGTGCTCTCCCAGCACCTTACCTTGTGTCTCAGGGCAGCAGCCCTTACGAAGGTGAAAGTTTTTGGCATTGCAATTTACCTTCCCCTTCAGCTTTTGGCTCATCCCTAGGGCAGATCTGATGGGCGCTAATCCATCCTAATTAGCCTATTGGGAAAACAACAGATAGCCTGCGAGCCTTGAAAGGCTTGTTCAGGAAAATCGACATCTCTGGCAAAGAGCTTACTGTGTCTCCAATCAAGACAAAAGGAGAGGTTGGATCACCATAATGAACTCTAATTTAGTACTGCTCTAGAAGGATAAAACGAGGGTGAATTAAGGCTCTGAAATCCTTTAGCACAAGAGCAAATGAAAGCTTTAAATTATGCAATTTTTTTCTGTCAACTGAATAAGCACGACTTTATAAGCATGATTTAATCCAAAAAACAGATGCACTCTTCCCTTAAGAGAGAAATCTAAGCCAACTGGCATGCATAAGCGTTTTCTGTGCGTGATTATTGGACGTGGCAGGTTGAAAGAACCAAGAAGCAGGATTTTGAGCCATGGCAGGAGATGCGAAGAACAGAGGTCCAAATCTTCACAGGAAATAAAAGCAGGCAAGGGAGAGAAAAGTGGGGGGAAATATTCAGCAGTGTTTAATCACAAAGTTCAGGAATCAGGCAGTGAAAGCAGTGATGACATGTACAAGTGGCCATCCTCCATGCGATTTTGCTGCACAAGCAGCATTGCAAGTTGTTGTGCATCATCCATGGCCATGGTTACAATTTTTACCTAGTAATGACTCCATTGTCATTAATAGAGGTTCCCACTGCATAAGGCAGAATACTGATGAGGAATTTGAAGGGCAGACAATAGTTTAACTATCTTTCGTGAAAGTCTCACTTCACATTGAGCTAGCTGTGTCCATCATTATGCCTCTCTTTCAGCTTCCCATTCTTTCTGCTTATTGATAAAATGAACAGATTTCCACTCCAGCATATCTTCCCTTATTGTGTTTCTTGCACTGCATTGCCTGCCTTTTCAAGGCAGACCACAGATAGAAGTTAGAACCCATTATGCTTTTAGGTATCTTTGTTGCTGTAACAGAATGGATGTCATTCTATGTGTGCTGCTGTCATCACGTCTCCAGCTTATTAACAACTAATTACAGATTATCCTGGATATAGGTAAAAACCATTAAGATAGATTTGATGCTAACACAGTAACAAATGCAAAACTTACTGCTGATTGAACTTTTCAATCTGTAAATGGCCTAAACAAGTCACATTTTTTATTGTCCTGAAAACTGTCAAATTTTCAGCTGTGGCTCATAACAGGGCTTTTCAAACACACAGTCATTTTCTGATTGCTGAGAAGTTATTTTTTGTAGTATCTACCAATTAGAGGACAAAACTATAGCAGCAGTAATCTCACCAGGAAATGCAAAGGGAGAAAAGGAGCAAGAAAGTAGCATGAGCAGAAATCATTGTTTGATTTTGAATCCTTAAACTGGTGTCATCAATGGCTGCGGCAGACAGACACTGAGTTTTGTTTAAAAATTTGTCACCAAACAATATTCTTCTCACTGCTTATTGGAGAGTTAGTGGTAAAACTCCTACTGATATTGATGGTGCAGGACCAGAGCTAAGAGCTCCCCAGCTGCCAAACTCACATTTTAAAACAGGCCTATTTGCTGCCTCTTTTCACACAGAGAAGTCTCCCTCCATGTCTCTTCCAGCTGAACTGGCAAGGAGGCTGTGCATACAGGCATATTTATAAAGCCGGTGTATGTATTTTTCTTACCATACTGAACAGCAATGATTGGTTATATTTTACCACTTAACTGTCCATTATAAAACAAAGAAATTGATCTGCTTATTTATAGAGTCAAACTTCAGATCTTGAAAGAAAATTAATCAGGGTGGGATTTAAATTAATGAATAGGCCTTCAGGAAGAAAAAAATTCAGCTGAGATTTTATTTTTAATTTGAAATTCAGTTATCTTAAACCTCATCATAATGCTGAATTGTAATGAAGAAAGGACAATATCCACAACTAACTTTGGGTCTGTGAACACATAAGCTTGATAGCTTGTAACCTGATAGACTGGATAATATAAGTAATATAATAAATATTCTTATACGTGTATATTGACTAACTTTAGCTAGGAAGAATATGCATAAAGATAGCAGGATTTTAGTTTACCTGAGGCCCACTTTGCTGACTCTGCCTTGCAAGATGGAGACATAGATAAGAAGTTAATGAATCACCCTACTCAGACCAACTATGATGAGTCATGCTTTGTGAAAACAAAAGCACAGGAACCTGAAAGATATGAAGACACAGTTTAAGTGATTATTCCTCAGACCACTGGAAGACCATTCTTCATGCTAATCGAGCATGCACAATTAGTTTGTAGATATTTTAATTAGTTACTGGAAGTGTACTGTGCATGTAAACTTTAATGTCATGAACATGTATGTATGAGGCACATATAAGCTACTGCCAACCACTAATATTTTGAGCATTTGTTTTATGAAAGTATTCATATTTGCTCCCAGCACTGAATTAAAGAATGTCTTGCTTTCCAACTTCTACAAATTGGTCTTAGAAAGTTATTGATCCGATATTTCGGTAACAGTTTGCTAAGCTGAACTGCAGGCCAAATTCTTGCCTATGCTCCAGCTACACAAATGGCACTGATTCAGAAGGAACAGCAACAGTTCTCCCTTCAGATTCTTTCTAAGTAGTGTTATTTTTCAGTTCTGGTATTTCCATGTCACTTAATTTTGTCCTAGTGTTTCCAGCTGCTCCTGAGAACTTCATGAAGTTTGTGATTTTGGTGCTTGGCTAAAATAATAAACACATGTTGATGCTCTCACTCTCTTCATTCCCATGTCCCTCGCACTCAGCAGAAAGGAGAGAAGCCTGAGGACCAGCAGATGAAGCAGGACCACAAAAAACAGGAAAGTGACAGCTGGGAGCTGCCAGCTCCTCACCAACACTCTCTGTATGAGAACTAGAGCCTGTAATCCCATATATGTGCACATGCATATGGATGATTGTAGCACCACTGATGAATGGCAATGTTTGTCTCACTCATGTGAAAAGACATCAGCTGCTTTTGGCTTCAAAGATGCCTGTTTTTACCCTTTCTTCAGTCAGAGACACCTGATGGATCTGGACTGAATCCCACACTTAGATAGTAGTATTTAGCTAACTTTTCTGTAGACCATGTAGAGTTAAGGACAATGTTTAAAGTTGTTATTAATGGTTTTAAAAGGTTTGTTAAAGTCTCTTTTTTCCCCTTTCTTAAGGAAGATACTGATATGCTGAGAGCTGTTAGAGAGAATGGAAAAGCTCAAATCCAAGTTGTAGGACAGAGGAGATGCTGTGCACAGAATAAGGACTTATTTTTAAGCCTGGCTGGATATTTACAGGTAATGAAATAAATAAGAGACATGTTAACATAAATACTAACTTAGCTTTTAAAAGAAAACCACGTATTAGGGGTTCTTTCACCTTTTCAAAACATAACTTTGAGTAATAGTTAGCTTTTGTGAATCAGCAAACAAATTTAACTATCTGTGAAGATCTTGTAGTTATGTGCCACAGTGATACACAAGATTAAGCAGTAGACTGTCACTTCTCCTCCAGACCCCATTTTCATACTGTACCACTCAGAAGCTCTCACTTCTCCTGCAGACCCCATTTTCATACTGTACAACTCAGAAGCTCTAACAAAGCACTTTTAAAGGCAAATATTTGATTCTCAGAATTAGTAACTAAACTCAATGTTTTTCACTAGCTACAAGTTTAAAACCAGAAACTGTTGAACAGGATCAAGTTAAGAACATTTTTTCTCTATTTTCTTCTTGCTCTTAAGGACTAAAACCACTCCTTACAACCACAACCAACAATTTGATTTGTTTTAAAATAAAGAATATAAACATTAGCTTTCTCCAAGGTTGGACAAGTACTCTGAGACGATGCTATATGCTTCTTCACAGTTTAATATATTGACGCATCCCTTAAGAACCCTTTTCTTAGAAGGATACTGACTTACAGCAGAAAAAAGAGTTGGAGTGTCTTCTTAAAACTTGGAACATGGTGAACAGAAAAGGAAACTCTAATTTGATAATATTATTCATTAATCTTATGCAAGCCATTTCATACATTACTGAAGAGGTCCGAAAGAAATTACAGAAACTTGACCACTTGAGCTATTTAATAATCAACTATGTAAAACATGAGAAATACCCTATATGGAAAAAGTGCACAGAGGTAATAGCAAAAGAACCAGATGTCTTTGTAGGAATTTTCAGTCTTTAACTTTAGCAAAAGTATGATAAAGAGCAACATAAAAACCACGCACTGCTACAGCCAAGCAAGCATACACTTTCAGCACAGCCAAGAGATGACATTTTTAGGAACATGGAGTGCATCCATTTTGATCTTGTGTTTGTACATTTCTGTAAGTATAGCCAGGTTTTTGCAAGGCAGAACACAAAGAGAAAGACCAGGAGGCTGGATATGTTGAGTGTAGTCTAGCAGGATATATTGGACTATTGGTTTCCCTTCAAATGTTTTTCAATGGAACCAGTGTTTTAATGGCCAAGTTTGTCTGAGCTCCATGATGTCAAACATAAGGTCCTCTACCACAACTCGAGAAATAAAGAATAAAGCACTGTCTTAAGTGTGAATGCAAGCCTGGAAAAATTTCTAGTGATAAATTCCTGTTGCAGAATGCATATATTGACAAAAGACACACAGGGGAAGTTGAATGAAAATAAGTGAAATATTACAAAAGTAAAAAAATAATGTTTGTGTATTATAAAGACTGTAACAATTATTAGCAAGTTTTCCATAACCATTCAAAACTTCCCTTGAAATCAATGGATCAGTCTATGTACACAGTGCTGCTGGCAAACCTCATTAGTCACTTCAATAGCCCAATTCAGGAGTCTAACTTTTTACATTATTTTTTGATATTGTGATCTATATGACTGTCCTGTTCTGGTGACCAACAAACTACTGAAACACATAAAAATCTTGTGACCCAAAAAAGAGAGAGAGAGAGAAACTGCTTGGTGTCACGTTCTCTCCCCTTCTTTTAAATTGAAAACAAGGATTCTTACATTATCAGATTTCACATAGAATCTGTTCTAAGAAAGAAACCAGAAGATCAGAAAGTTGAAACAGACACCCAAACTTTTTCCCCTGTAACAGACTGAAAGGCAGTGGATAGAAGGAAGGAAAAAATTCCTTTCCTATTGCTGCTCTGATTAATATTTATGTAGCGCTTAGTGAAGGATTTGTCATAATTGACATAAGTTGTGACTGTATCAGATAGTGATAGTAACTGAAATACCATGTGCCAATTCATGAGTCAAACATGTATTTTTGTCTCTACAGACTACAGAGAACAGAAAAAAAAAAAAAAACAAACGGAAAACAAACCAACCAACCAAACAAAAAAAGCCCCACTGTAAAACTCCCAGGTGGAAATATGATGCCAAATTAACTTCCCAGATCAAAATCACAGAAGTAGTTTCCATTACACAATCCTCCTCTTTGGCTTCTCCAGACCTCAAAAAATATTTCTATCAGAAAGAGAAAATAAAATTGAATGGCAGGTGTATCCATGAAAAATGTTTGACTTTTCTCTCGTGTTCAAAACAGGAACATTATTGAAGCCATTGCCAACCCTGCATAAAGGATATCTTGTTTCTTTCTATCACAGATCTGAGCTGAACAGTGAGACAGAACTGATGGAGTGGTCCTTTTTTGAAAAATGCTCTTGCCTGTTTTACAAATACTATAGTAAATTAGCTTTTTTCCAGTTCTCCAGAAAAAAAGAGATTTCTGTAGGCTTCCTGAAAAGCTCCCATCTCACTTGTATCATACTCAGGCAAACTCAGCTAAAGGCCTTGCCACTGCTTCCTCTGTAATTCTAAACCACAGTATCACTTGACTTCATAACTGTTTATCATTATCTTCTACCACATAAGATCCTTGGGATGAATGTGCCATACTTACTTAATTCAGTATTTTTTTTCAGTTATGGAGAAATACAGAGAATCTTCATACCAGGTCAAGATTCCTTGAAATATTTGAGAAGAAAGAGAATGCACATCTATAAACCATTTGAAAATGGACATGCACAGATGGTTTTAATTGACATAAAGACACGATTCATGACAGAATGTAAGGAAAAAAATCTAGTTACTTTATTTTGGTCTACTGATTTTTGTCTCCTGCACAGTTTTTCTGTGCAACCAGTCCCAGGATTCAGCATTTTGAGCACCCTGCTGACAAACTGTCCAGGATTACAAAAGGTTGACACCTTCATGTTATGTTAATATTTTCAAGGCAGAACCTACAAAAAAAAAAGTTTCATAGAGAATTAGCTTACTAGATTTCTACCTGATTTCAAAGTTACACCCAGAATTTAAAAAATGCTCCAGACAGTATACTACTCTGAGTAATATACTACTACTAAGTGAGACTTGTAGCTCTGCTTAATGTTGAAGAAGCTGAGTACTTCCTACAGTATTGTTTCTCACATGACTCTGCCAAATATGAGTTTTGGGCTGATGATTCCCAAAGCAGTGGTTCTGCTTCACAACATTTCTTCTGGAAGCTTTAGTCAAAAACATTTACCTGTTTCTAAGGAATAGACAGGGGGAAACAGGATTTTTTGAAAAAATCATATATTAATAAGCTTTCCTTATTAATTTGGTTGTGAAACAAAGCCTGGGATTAGGCAGGGAAGTTGTTCTATGTAAAGGATAGTCTTTCAACTACACCTGTAAAAATCTGCCTATACTTCGCCCACCCAGACTCCTATCTAGAAAAAAAAGACTACTTCAGCACGCCCAGCACGAACTGAAAGTTGGAATTGAACTGTAAATCTCCCTGAAGACTCCTCCTATTCTCAGCTCACTGTAACATGCAGCTGAGCAAAACATTTCCTGCAATTAAATTATAAGAAGAGAACTTGTAATGACACTTTCTATCCTCCATGACACTTTGGCTTAAATCTGAAGGAGAGAAGCTGTGACTGGATGCAGAATCTGGAAGTGTGAGAATGGAGACCAGCTAGAGACTGAGAAGTGAAGACATTTTGTAAGAGGAATCAGGAGTGCAACTGGGCCTACTTGGCAAAATACCAAGGATGGAAACAAATACAGCAAGCAGGAGAAATTACCCAATGGAAATATGTATGGGAGCAGAGAAGGAAAGGCAACAAAATGTTGATTCATCCCTTCAGGGCCAAGAACAGTGCTCTAGATTGCGAAATCAGTTTGTCATTAGTAGTAAATTTACCATTTAATTTACCTCATGACACGTGTAGACGCCTTCAGAGGTGCCTCCACCTTTTCCAACCAAAACCACTCTGTGATTCTGATAATTCCCTCAATGCACTCTCATAGTGTCCAGTGAGAAGGGACACAGGAACTTCCTGATATAAATGCAATGTCTCAGTGATAATATCTTTTCTTTCTCTTCAACAAGTTTATTGATTACTTTCAGAAGCCAAGACAATCTCAAGCATCCACAGCAGCCCAGGCCAGAGAACTCTTTCATCTGAAGTTACTCTATTTGGTTGTCTTTGAGCCTGCTGCTGCCAGTTGCATTTAAAGCCCTAGTTCTTGTATTAGAAGAGACAACAGTCAATCCTTCCCTCTTATGCTCCCTTCTCTAGCATATGTCTCAGTTTAGAGACCTTTGTCCTTTTGCTTCCTAAACAATTTACAGAATTGTATCTAGTCATTCTTCATACAAAAATGGCTCCTTATTGCCTTTCTCCCTTCCTCTTCCAGTTCTATATCCTATTTAATAAACACACCAGAACACAACACCAATCAGTATTAAAAAAAATATAAATGCAGATACAATGCACAAGCATGATGCAAAGATTTGTATTTTTCTGAGTAACTCTAAGTAGGCAAGAAAATGCTGACTCCTTGCATTTGTGCCCCATATTCAGTGTTTTCATATAGGTATTGCAGAGAAGCTTTGAAGAAAATTTTTTCTGAAGGGGAGGAAGATAAGTGTCCTTCTGGAAAAGCTCCAGAAAGAGAAGATATTAAGTGTATATGCCAGTTTCACATAGTGAAGGACCAAAGGAAGATGGCTGGTTTGACAAGAGAAACAAACAAACAGAGCCTCCAACATGAGAATAATCAATCTTAATTTGGTGCCAGAAAGCTTAATGAGAATATCAGTGAGGAAGGAAATACTATTACTCAAAGATTAACAACTGTGTTCATTCTGGATGGGTGAAATAGAAGCAGGGATAGTAGAGGAGCTAGCAGGAATAAGAAACTAAAACGTGGATTGTAGAACAGCTTGTGTTTGAGTGCACAAGTATTAATGTTAAAAAACAGAATATGAGGCTCCAAAAATTTAAGACATTTGTGTGTGCATGTGTATTTCCTTCTCTTGAAATATATTCAGCCTCAATCAAGATCTGGGGAAGGCCTCTTGTGGTGATCTTGCCAGTACCAAGTGGTTCAACAAACAGCACATCATCATGAGATTTCAAATAATAGGAAGTTTTTCAAGGTGTTCAGAAAGCAGGCTGACGAAAGAGGCAGGTATTTGACACCTTGAACCAAAACCTACTCAAACTGTTCTGCATTCCTGAATGTTAGTCCTTACAGGCCTTGCAATCATGCAGGACCATCATCTTAACAAGCAAAATCTTGAACAAGTAGTGCTAAAGCATTTGAAAGGACTCTAGAGAGCCAGTATAACAACTGTGTTAGAGAAAGCAGATCAAGCGAAACAACAAGATTATTACAGATTCCCTGAACAGAAATTAAAGGCTAGCAGAATACCTCACAACCCTGAAAAAATAATGATCTCCAAAACAGGCAGCTTTTTAAAAACAAGGCCAGTTTAGAACTGTTTTCAAGAGAATTATGTACATTTTCCATTGCTGACAAAGATAAGTCTTGAGTTCCAAGCATAGGTCCAGAAGCCATTATACCAAACGACAAAAACTGTTGCACACCAATTACACTGGAATGCCTATTCTGGGGGCCAAATTTAACTTCTTATATTTGGACAAATTATCATGGAATATATTTCCAAGTTACCAGAAGATAAATAATCTTATTAAAGGATAGAAAACAAATATAAAATGCATCTTTTCTTTGCCCCATTATTTGGGCAAATAATCCAAAAGTTCATTAAATTCAAATTCAGGAAATTTCAATCCATTTACATCATTGATGAAAAATTTTAAAAAACATATTTTACGTCTTTTAGAGAATTTTGGAGACAGTGATGTACCACTTCAGCTGATGATCTGCTCTTACTGCAAAGGCCAGTGTTCAGTGAATGATTTACAAAAGTACAAAGAACCATTCAGTCACTATTAAGACTCAGCAGAAGTTGACTACCTAATTCCACTGTGTGCTTTTAAAAAGCTCTCTAGATATCTAGCAACCTAGTAATCCACATAGCAGCTCAAATAAAGGCTAGAAGACTATGTTGTAAGTGTTGTTAAGAAGGGAAGAAGTTGACTACTGCACAGTAAACCACTGTGCTAACCCCGTCCTCTGATAGAGGAAGCAGGACATGGAAGAGGCAACGGAAGAAGTAGCCAAGTACTAATATAAGGGGAGAACTGTGGGAACACACCTAAATGAAATATAATCATCCTTGGCACTTAGCACTTATAATACCAGCTCTGGTAATACAGAAACGTTGGGATGTTACTATTGTAATGCTGCAAAACTGGGTACTTTAAAGTGCATAATGTCCCTTTAAATCAGACCATACAATTTTATATAAAACTCTGTGTAGAACATAAATTAAATATACTACAGATCATATTACATAAACTGTGTAACAGATGCTTTACGTTTATTGTTTTATTCCTGTATAAGGTTTTACTCATTCCTAATCAAATGTTTATATGACTAAAATTTGGGTTAACTTGAAATTATGTGTTTTATTTGAACTTTTGAAAGCATGCAATGCCCATAGTTGTCCTGGCAGTATTTAAAAAACTGAAGTCATTAAAATATTTTCCAGTCTAATAGGGAAGACAACAGTTAAATGTGCTACACAGCAACATTTTACTACTGAATGTACTGTTGTGTCTGGCAATTAAAATCCTCTATCTTCTCACACCAGGTAGAAAACAATATTGATCCTTTAAGTGAGATTTTATAATACAAATCTATATATATCAATAACATGCATCATGAGAAAATGACATATATCAAGAATATATCATTAAATATATCATATATTTGTATTTCTTTAAAGAAAAAAGAAAGTAAATGGATAAAAAAGGAATTAAATTTATTTTATCATTTTTAAAAGTAAAAGCAAGGAAGCCTGCTAGCATGAGGATTCTTAATCAGAACTGAAATGAAAAGTATCAAATTATTTAAGGCATAGATTGCTAAAGAGAACCTTTTCTGAAGCCATCCTGTCTTGAGACTTAAGAGGTCAGTGTACTTTAGAAGTTCAAAATTGCCAAAGTATGGTTTTCGAGATCTTTTTTTAATGAGCAGTGGTACCTGATGGTGTAATACTACAAAAATTTTTGGAGTGTCAATCTTCATTTAAAAAACTCTGGCAAAAAGCTTATCAGTACGCCAGAAGAGCAAATGTTAGCTAAGTGTCACTTAAATTACAAGACACCAAGAAAATAGAAGATATTGTGCAGTTGTGACATCCTGTCTTCTACCATGGGGTCTAATGCTCATTGTTGAGGCTATGACACCTGCAGCAAAGGGGCCTACAGAGTAGATGTTAAGTTGTCTAAGCTAAAAACCTACCATATATTTGGCTTTCAGTTTTAGCGGGCTGGATCTGTAGGCCCAGGTCAGCCAGCCTGTATCATTCTTACCCGTTTTCTCAGATGAACAATGAAGCAATTATTTATTCTTAATATTACAAGTATGATAAATTTCAGATGAAAGATTGCCCAAACAGGAGAGAAGAATCTGTGCATGTGTCTGTCAGGATGGCTGCTCATCCACTTTCCAACTGCATGTAACCAGCATGCTCCAGAGGAGTTGAGTTTGTACCTCGGCTCCAAGCCCTGCTCCACTTGGACCTTCACCCTGCTCCCAGGACCACATCACTCAGCTCTTCTAGGTGATGTGTCCATCATGATATTGACTGAAACAAATTTACTTCATTTGCAAATACAACCTTCCAACAAATTATTATTTTTAGAGAGATTCTCCCTCAATGCAAATGAAAGCTAGTAAAAGTAAGAAAGGAGATGATGTTGTAATGATATAAAATCATCAGTAAGTTATATCTGTACCATACTCTTTCCAAGGATGGTACAAATGTTTCAGAAATAACCTGGTAAGTATATCATATAATTTCAGCAGATAGAAAATCTCATCCCTTGCCAAAATCAGTAAGCATGTGGCATTCATACAACAGCACACATGGTACATGTCTGCAACCTCATGAGTTTAGCAAAGAAAAACCAGAAGCTCCCAAGTTGTGAAGTTCAAATCCAGACTTTCCTCAAATTTAAAGATAGCTGAAGCCAGATATTGTTTCAACACAACAGAAGTTTTGGAGCCAGCTGCAAATGTTGGCTATATAAATGACTGTTTGTGAAATTAAAATGTTTTCATGAAATAGGCTTTGGTTTGATCTACAAGCAAGATATGGACTAGCCACGGAAGTTCAGATACAAATTTGGGCCCAAAGTCTGAGTCAAGACTTACTTGATCCAAGGTATGCAAAACCTGACACTGATTTGCTCTGTGGTGCAGCTGACCCAAAGAGCAAAAAATACATTTGGATGAAAGTCAGTATTTTGGTTCTCTTTTGTAAAAATGCACAATTGTGATGTAAAAATTTGCAGTGTGCAGACTCTACAACGACCCTTAGAAAATTGCTCCAATGGTAACTAAAAATGCATGTCTTCTATCTAATTTAAATTTATCCAGGTCCCAAACTGCAGTCATTAGATCTTCCGAAAGCTTTCTCTGTTAGACTGGTGATCTCAATTTTAATGTTTTATTCACCATACAAATATGGATCAACAACGACCAAAGTCCCCATTAAGGTTCTCATAGTCAGGCTAAACAATATAAACATAAATATAAAACATACATGTTTCCTAATCTCTCCTTGATCCTGACATTTGTTTTCTGACCAGCTTTGGCCCCTCAGCCTGAATTCTTGATGCTTGGGCACACTAAAGCCCAACTGCCACAGCATCAAGACCAAATAAAATCTGCCTTGAGATTCCTTTTCTTATTTGTGTATGGATCATATCAGCCCTTTTGGCCACAGCAGTGATCCAGAAGGTAGCAATCATTATTACCCATTTTGATTCCCAATTCTTTATTTACTCTTTCCAAGTCAGAGACCCCTCTCCTGTAATTACAGCTGTCCCCTTGGCTAGTAGACATAGGAAGTATTTGGCCATATTCAGACATAGTACTTGTTGCCTCCAGATGACCATATGATCTAGATTTTCCTTTCTCATTAATCACTCCCTAGTCTTTATGTCACTATTACACCATCAGTAAAGCTTTTACATTTTATTCCAGCACATTAATATGGACAAATGTTAGACATAATGTTAATGTCAATTGCAAATAATATCATGCTAATGGTTGTGGAGGAAGATGGTATTTCCACCAGAATGAGGACAACAACATGACCTGAGAAACTTTTTAAAAACTCCAAACCCACCAAGCGATATAATCTGCCAAGTTCTAAGGTCAGAGTTTCTTGTTGAGGAGCAGATATGGAACAAGACAGGCATAGAGAGTTTTGCAAAGCTCTCAGGTTACCTTGTCATTCTTCCAATTCTGCTTTTCCAACCCTCCATCCAGCATCATGAGACGAAACCATCTGAAGGAATGAGTTGAAAAAGTCTGAAGGATAACTTGAAACTCTCTTTGGCCCCTGCAAAATTCTGAAATCCCTCCTATTTAATTACACTAGAGCCTGTATAACATTTTGGCTGCATTTCCTGCTCTGCTTTGTTTTGTTTATGTTACTAAGAATATTTGCATGAAAACAGGATATTTGTTTATTAAGAGTTCATCATCTCCTGCTGTGTATTCCCCACTTTAAGTCATATTCCTTAACATTTATTAGCAGGAGGAGACCATAAATCCTGTTTCCCGTAAATGTGCCTAATAATAAAATGAGCAGAGAAACTACAGTGAAGTGGAGAAATTCAGGAAGAAAGAAAGAGAGAGTGAGTAGGAGAGACCAGGTCATATATACTATAACTTGTGTTTTCCAGGGGCAATGGCCTCAGATGTTCCCCATGCCATGTGAACTTTTTTTAAAGTATTTTTTATCCACCCTTCCATTCCCAAACAGTCATACCTCAAATTGGGCAGACACACATGAAAGTCCTACTTTGTAATCAGAAAGCAAATGAATAACTCCCTCACCCCTTTCAGTTCTGAAATTCTTTTCTCAGAAAAGAATGCCAACCTACAGGAGGAATATGCAACATGGGAAAGAAGTACTCACATTGCCCACATAGCAGCAGAACAAAAGTTTTAAGTGTTTGCCAAAAAAAGACTAAGCAATCCTCAAGAATAGTCTTAGGTTTAGTTTCATACTGTCTTCTCATTTATCATTTTCCTTCAAAATATGGTTTGCATTTCCAAGATGTACTAGATTGATACATTCTCACATGACTGAACATGTTTACAATTTTGCAGGCTTTTTTTAGCACTAAAATCTGCAAAGAACTACAAGTAGTTGGCTAGAGAAAATGAGTGAGGAACTATACTGAAGTGCTAAGCAATAGTCCAAAGTATTAACATACACAACATACACACAAAGGATTTCTGCTTACCCTTAGCAGGATAAAAATGAAGATTACATGCAGTCAGTAATCATTTTTCAGGGCTATACATCTGTAAATCTGGGAAAATTTTTCTTCCAAATAGGAATTTAGGCAGAAGAAAAAGATGTAAGAAAAAGACTGGGACTGATTCGACAACGCTGGTATACAGTACAATCAGTATTATATGCTAATTTCTTCAAAGATGTTAAGCAAACAAAAAACACCTAAAATAGACTAAATATTGCCTTTTAGAAATCATGTGATAAGCTTCATTGGGTGTTAAAATGCATCTGTCTATGCTGGTCCCAGGTAGCATAAAGCCAAGGACCAACTTACTAAAATTAAGAAGTAGTAGTTTAAATGCTATCTAAGAATTAATTGTTTTTATAGGTTTCACATGAAACTGGTGGGTCAGATGTATTCCTTTCTCTTGCCTTTATCATTCTGGAAGCATTATTTTGTTTTGCTTAAAGTCAGACTCAAGATAAGTTGTCCCTCTAGACTCAAACCACGTATTTTCACTGAGGTAGGAATTCATTCTGCAGCTACACCAAGTTTCTCCTCAACCTGTGGAAGTCTCATATATTCAAAGTGAGGCCTAAAATTCTGCCAGTTAAAATTCTTGCTGGTACAAGGGTCTTGACGAGAGCAAACAAGAAACTGAAGACTAGGGCAGTTATATATCAGCCCAAACATATCAGTGACATCCTCGGTACCTGTTTTCATGTGATGTTTGTTAGCTTCCTCAGGTCTATCCAAATGCTATGATGGACCACATCCCAAGTTTTCCAGCATGCTATGCCTCACAGTATCCATTACTAAATTTAAATAACTGCATATTAGACAAATATGAATTAATCCACTCCCTAGAAAGGTCAACTGCTAACCTCTGAAATGATGAGGCCTTTGATTTTTTGTCCTTTTGCACAAAGAATCTGCCACAATTCCCATTCAATTAATGTTGGGGATTTTTTTCCTAATAATATGTGTATCATTCTCTTGGCTTCTTATGTGTGAAATCAACACTTTCATAAGCAATCCTAGCTGATGGGCTCAGTGCAGGAAAGTAAATCCCTCACTTTCTTGAAAATTACAAATACTAGGAAGTAACAGAACATAAAGCACAACTAAGTGCCTATAAAACACCTGAAATGCAAGGATCTATTTAACTGGATTATTAGGAAAAAATATAGAAATAAAAACCATGGTCCAGACATGGGTCATGAATGTAGTTATCCATTATTTTGTTCTGCGGTATCCACTATTCAGCATTGCACCTACTTCTTTTGTCATGTTCATTTAATCAAATGGTCTCACCATGACACAAATCTCCAAGACTGTCCCTCTTGTTTGGGAGAGATGGTCTCCCACACAGGGAAACAGCACTTGGCATGAACTACCTTGGGAAGGAAACCCAGGTAATGGACATAGAAGGTGTTGCAGTGAATTCCAGCAGCTACTCCAGTACAGACAGCTGGGTCATCAAGCCCCGGCTCTTGTTTCACAGCTTAGAAAGCTTGCAAAAACCAACCACCTCCAGAGATGAACCATGAGATGCCTTCTCTTACTCCATTCACTCCCTTCAGGAGGGCTGAGCTCAAGACCACTACTGACAGTTCCTTACCTTTAGTGGTCTTTCCATGCTCGCTAGGACAGAGGCAGAGAGGTATAGGCTAAAAGAACATGAATTGCTCAAATTTTAATCAGAGACTTGACCACCTGCCAAACCATCCCAGAATTGGTAAGGAATCAAAAAGCCTTAAATCACATTTTAGACACAGGCTTTTAATAATTTGGATTTTACATTTATAATAAACTACATGCTTTATATTTTTATATCTAAAACTCCATCAGTAACAACTCAAGCCAAACACCCACTAAAACCAAATTATTCCCATGACTAGAAGTACAGATTTTTAACTGTATTAGAACAGAATTTGAACAAAAGAAGTCATAGCACTATTCCAAAATTGTAACTGGCTAATTTTAGAGAAAAAAAAGGTCAATCTCAGATACCTGCTATGAGAGTCCTAATTCCATACTTATGCTAGTAAAATACAATACACTTGCTTTCAGAAGCAGTAAGACTCCACTAATTCTTCTGTGGATAGAGGTCTAAATAACTTGAATAATCCTTACTTAGGATAATTTCAGCTTTACATCTCTTGCCATTTTCCATTGTAAAGATACAAAGTGCTAACTAGTAGTAGTCTGATGTATCTCGTTGGGAATTTGGGACTTGCAGGATTTATGTTAAATAATATTTGGATATTTCATATTTTTCTTGAACTTATCTACACATATGCCTTGGTGCCAGAATGAGGAGAATATTAAAAAATATTTTAAGAGATCCCAGTTCTCAAACCACTTAAGTTACAGTCCTGAATATTTTCTCATTACCTGACTCCAGCAAAAGAAGGCCAACATGGCTCATGCAGACATACAAGTAGGCGTCATACTTTTTTTTTCTGAAAGATTAACAGCAATCTTAACCAGAGAAAGCAGATTCCTTTGCACTGTGACATGAATGGCAGAGATTATACCTATGACATACATCATCAGTATAGTAAGCCCAGACTTTGCAGCAGGATCTGCTTGTACAAACTCCTATTCCTGTGTGCCATCCCATTAAGCTCAATGGGACTGTGCATTGGATAAGAGTTCAGTGCAAGATCAGACCTCTGATTGCAAGCTTTTTGTGGCGACAAGGTTGTCTAATTCTAGGTTTTATAAAGTGATGTGAACATCTATAAGGCTCTATAAAAGCATAATAAATAAAGTGACAACAGAAGCAATAAAACAAACATATGGGTATTGGATGCAAGCAGTCAGTAGAAAAACAGCAGTGTTGGATGCAGTAACCAACTACCATATACATAGCTGCTGGAAACCATACAGGTCATATCAGACAGCAGCAGCAAAAATGCCTCTTCCATAAAGCATACTTATCCTAAAATTTTGCCAGGTTTTTGTTATTGTCCTGTGCTATTAATATGCATTGGCTAATCCATGTGTGCAGTGTATCCCAGCTTAGTGCATATCAGCCTTTTTTACTACATAAAACTTAATCCAGGGATTCTGGTGGCATCCAATCCAGTTAGGATTTCCTCCTATATATACAAGTCTCAAAGTGGCTGCCAATGTTTGACTGTAGAGAGGACAGTGAAAGAAATTGGGAAGCTACTCATTTAATACCCATTTTAAGCAAGGAAAATAACTTCTTATCAGTGATTTTGCTTCCTATGTATTTGCACAGAATGGAAGATTTAGCAAGCAGAATGAATCTGTTTGTTTATGATGATCGGGTAGAGAGAGAATCTAAAATTCTTCTACAAAAATCTAGTCACAACCTATCAACATTTTTGTGAATACCCACTACTTGGCCCACTAGTTCAGATTTCCTCCCCCCTGCCAAATACTTTTCACAACTATGTCAATCAAATGCATGAAGAGTCAACAGTGGAAGTTTAGCAGAATGCAATGTTCTCTACATACGAGTAATGAACACGTACATGTCTCTTCACCTGAAACAGTATTTTAGTGAAGAACTCCTGGAAGCTGGCAGAGTTCATTCAGTAGCCAGATGAGGAAACCTGAACTGGCCCATGTAAGAAGGGAATGTTTTTTTTCTGTTTATATTAGATATGAGAACAAGGGAGAGATTCAGATTTGTACTTAGAATTTACCAGTGTTTGGAAACACTGTTCTAGTGTTCAGAGTTTTTATCTTGACCTGTCTCTAATTAAACTGTACATATACACCTCAAATAAGATTCTACAAAGAACAGTCACTTAAATATTTAATGGAGAAGAGTAACTTTGATTTTATAATTTTCTACAGGTTTCTTTTCCGTATCTTGCAAACCAGTGGCAAAATATAGAGACAGATAAGCTTGAGGGATCTTCCTTAAGAAGGATTATCTTCTTTAAGACAGCTTCAAGTTTCTTAATCATTCAAAATCACATTAGAAAAATTTGCAATAAAGATCCTGAAGTCTGGGTACAAATATGTAAGCTCAGAAATTAAAGCTAGAAGCTTCTAAAACTAATTATTACTAAGGATAAGCACATACAACTACATTAGCCTCCACTACAGATCAACAGAAAAAATTTTTAAGGGTGAAAGCTGCTGCGGAGGACCCAAAGTCCACACACTACACCTTTGAGGGGCAGGGTTGTGGTGCTTTCTGATTTTTTTTGATTGGCTGCTTATTTATTAAACTTTGGACCAGTTGGGTCCCATGGCCTGAAAGCCCTATAGCAGCTGGAGTGCATTAGCTGCAATGCTGGCTCGTATCTTAGAGCATAGTTTCATCTGACAGGAATCCAGTTCACATGCTCTGAGATCACTTGCCAATGCATATCAAAGCAAGGTAAATCGGGAGAACTGGGAGACTCTTTTCAAAAGAGAACTCCTGAGCTGAACTAAAACATTCAGGTAGCTGCTACCTGCGCATATTCCTTGGGAAAATAAATAAAACATTGCAATGTCAATACTGGCAGAACTCGGTGACCCACAGAACTTTTTCTAGTGGTTTGCAGGGACAATGCCATCATTGGTATGGCCTTTCTTTAAAAACAAAACAAAACAACAAAAAAAAACCAAAACAAATCCCCCCCCAAAAAATAAAAAACCCCAACCAAACAACAACAAAAAAACCACTAAAAAAATCACATGAATAGAAAACTGAGATAATAGTATTCCTTCCCTATAATACAGTTTTTCCACATACTAATTGGTCTGGCTTCATCAACAGGTCTGCTATGTAAATGCAAATGGAAATAGAGATAGTCCAAGCAACTATGAAATTAATAAACTGACAAGTTATGTAATCCTTCTGTTAAGTTATAATCACATTATGGAAAACTCTGAGGAATCTTACCCTAAATGATTCCTACACAGTTTCCGTTCAAGCTTCCTTGAAAAATGACACAGCATGTTGGGTTTGGTGTTATGGTAGGAGACTATACATTTACCTTAATTTACTTAGCCTAATCAGAAAAAAAAATAAATCTTTATATTCCAGCAATCTGATGTAATGAGGTAGATTGTTTCCCTGTAGGCATCAGTGTGCAAAACCAAAGGTAACAATGAAGGTTTTTTAAATTAAAGGAAAACTGAAAATTTATCTATACCTCCTTTTCCATAAAATCTAAACATCTGCTTAAGATCCTAATGCAGTAACACAATATGTCTGTAGCTTTCATAGTTATGAATAAATGCATCTTAAAACACAATACTGTAAAATTAATTCCTCCTTCATTTGCCTGCCAAATTCAGAGTTCAAAAATCTCTGACCTGGGTCTTCTAATCAGTTTCTGGCCCTCTCACCTCTCTTGGGAGCTGCAAAGCTGGAGGGAACTGGTCATAGCCAGTCCTGCTCCCTCCTCTTGCAGGACAGTCCTCACTGGCACATGTGTGCCAGATCTAGAAACATGTTGTGCTTCCTGCTGCCAGCCCTAACAAAGGAAGAGGTGTTGGAGAAAATGCGAGATGCAGCAGAGCTCAGGCAAGGAATCCACTTGGAGGACTGAAACGCAACTCTGCAGCTCAAATCTCCTGTGAATTTTGTTTGGTAAGCAAGAATGACAAGCAGTCATGATGTCTGGAGTCAACATCACCTTATCTAAAGAACATCTTTGATCCATCATGCTATGGTCAAAGATATCCCTTGAATACACAATCAAGGGTTTAATAGGTATGAAAGCTTGAAAATTATTTTCACCATACTTCATTATATAAAAAAGAACAGTTACATCAAATAGAGCCTTGAATCCAATTAGACCAAACTAGTAGCTGTATTTTAGCATCTTTCTGCTCAGGTTACACTTTGTGAACTGACATGAAAATCTGCTCACAATGTTTTTCAGATATATCCTACAAATACTGTTTGTGTTACTCCCATCTCACGAATACATAGATGAAGGCACAACACTACTTTGTATTTTGCTTGTATGGGCACAAGAAACAAAAAGGAAATTGAAAAAATAATTGGATTTTACTTACTTGTGAGTTTGTCCCAGATTAAGAATCAATTTATCTCACTGTTCTTATAATGAGACAAGGACTATGGTCCTCATTAACTTGGGGCTGTGGAAAGCAAGTTTGTGAAAATATTGGGATGGCCATAAAGTAATTTCATTTTTTTTAATAGATGGACATAAATAGCTTGAAATGTAACTAAATTAATTTTAAATCACAAATTCAGTATGTAACTTGACAGCTGACAGTTCGTTTTAGAAAAAGAAAGTGCACAGATTCATTAATGATTATTTACTTGGTGTCAATTTCAAAACAGAAAATCAAGAGTAACATTTTTGTCATATTTTGTTGTATTACTTCCAAAAAAGGAAAAAATGGTGTGTAAGCGCATAAAAAGTTATGTGAAGTGTATGGTGAAGATGCCTTAAGACTACAGCAGTG
Organism: Mesitornis unicolor; assembly: GCF_000695765.1. Taxonomy (NCBI): domain Eukaryota; kingdom Metazoa; phylum Chordata; class Aves; order Mesitornithiformes; family Mesitornithidae; genus Mesitornis; species Mesitornis unicolor. Next base: position 49,881 of record NW_010205010.1, on the reverse strand, counting down.
TCAGAATTGGTTTGCTAAATTTCGGTGTGCAGATTTTGATGTTAAAGGTGCACCATGCTCAGGAAGGCCAATTGAAGTTGGTAACAACAAAATGAAGGCAATGATCTAATTCAGTCATAATTTAATGACATGAAAGACTGCTGATATATTGAAACTGAGTGTTGAAAACCATTTAAAACAAATGTTTTCCAATATGTTAGGAAGCTCGATATTTGGGTACTGCATGAGCTCAGAGAAATTCATCTCACTAAACACATTGACATCTGTGATTCTCTCTTGAAACATGAAGAAAATTTTTCCATTTTGAAAGGTATGATAACAGGCAATGAAAAATGGAACGTTTACAATGACAAAATAAAAAGATCATGGAGCAAGTGTGACAAACCAGCACAAAGCACTTCAAAAGCAGATATTCGCCAAAGGATGGCTATGCTCTCAGTCTGGTGGGATTTCACAGGTATTGTGTATTTTGAATTGATTCCAAGGCACCAAACCATGAATTTGGATATGTGCTGTTGTCAACTGGATAAATTGAATGATGCCATCAAACAGGTGAATCGCAAAAAGGTTGTGTTTCTCCATGATAACACTAGACCCCATCAAGTCTGGTCACTGGTCAAAAATTGTTGCAGATTGGATGGTATGTGTTACCACCGTATTCACCAGACCTGGCACCATCAGATTACCATTTGTTTCGTTCTTTACAAAACACTTTTAATGGTAAAACCTTCACTGCTGATGAGGATATCAAATTGTTCTTGGAACAGTTTTTTGCTGAAAAAGATCAGAACTTTTTTGAGATCGGAATCGTGAAGTTGCCTGAGAGATGGTAAAAGGTAATTGAACAAAATGGACAAGATATTGCTTAACAGAGTTTTTGTTTTCTCATGAAAAATACCTTTCATTTACCCAGAAAAACCCACAATTACTTTTTGGCCAAGTCAATATTTTAAAACTCTACTTTAGAGTTATTCATGATAGCTTAATTTAGAATTGGCTTGGTCAGTAATATTTCTGTACTTCATTTCATGCATCATAGCTGTGCAACAAGGTAAATGAATGGAAAGATACTTTATTTGATGTTTAATATCAACACACCTTGTGAATATCACAGTATTCAAGCAGCTGTTGTAACAAGAAACACCTTTAAGTTTGGAAGGCTTTTTAGCTGAGTTCATTTTGTTTATATCCGATAAATTATTTCTGATTAGTTACTTAGTATGAGTTATAGAGTTTTCAACTCTTCATGAAAGGGCTAACACTCCAAACTTGCTATTTTTCTAGGGGGTGGGGGTATTTCTTTATTCCACTTCATTCTCTTTTGTTTCATTTTCTCCTGGTAGAAGACTGCCAAATATTTCAAAGCCCTCTTGGCAAGTACTAAAATAGTTTGGACAGAATATACTGTAATTAGGATTTTTTGGCAGGTTTCATATTTGGGATGCTGATGAGAAGAGTATCAGTTTTAGCATACTTGACTAGTTCATTATTTCAGATAATTTCCTGCCACACAACACCACTGCTACAGATTGTGTCTGCCTGAAAAATCAGCAGGGTGATACATTGCATTTTCTATGGGTTTTAAGTGCAGGTAACTTTAAACAAAACAGTTTTTCTCCGTACATCTATAACTCACTCAAACCTAACTCATAAAATCTTATTTCTCTCCCTAACCTTTTTGTGTCAGAAAACTATTTCTTACTCTCCAGGATGTCAGTTATTATACAAGCAAAGGTTGTAAACCACGAGGAGTAACACATTTGCATTGCTGTCATTAGTGGCCAAATTCAATTATTCCCTCTTTTGTTTGGCTTTGGCACCATGAAAATCCACATACATCCCACTAAGACATGTTTTTTGGGTGGCAGAGGGAGAAGAGTGGGCAGTGAGGATGAGGCAAGCTGTTTGCTGGAGTTTTTACTTCCCCTACATAGCTTTTCCAATAAAAACTTCCAATGAAACCATCAGTAACAGACCACAATGCAAAACATGCCATTATACACATTTTTCCTCCTGCTATGGAAAGTCATAATGGTTTGTGTTATTACTTCCTCACAGAGTTATCGCCTTCTGAGAAAAAAAACCTTATAAGACTAAATCAGGCTCAGAGAGCACTGAGGTCAAAAAAGGGTCAATATCCATGTTCTTATGGTCAGGGAGTGTTTCTTTTATTAAATTTTCTGTCTATGTTGTGGTATTTCACAATGACATAAAATTGCATTTCTACTCATCAGTGTAGACATTGCTCAGGAATCAGCACCTAGCTCACCAAGCATCCTTAGTTTCTCACATTGCAGGACAATCTAAGGAAGCAAGCTGGACTTTCTCAGTGCACTTCTCCTTAGTCACAGAGTAGCTCTGCTGTTTACGTATCTGTCCTCCACGTACTATTAAGTGCCATTACTATATTAGAGGAAAATGCCCATAGCTCTCACTGTGAGTTGCATAGTCTCTGCCCACCAAAATGTGTTCAACAGACCATATGGCAATACAGAAGTCATGTGCAACACTGCTAAGAATGACCAATTGTCTTCATGAGTCCTCAAAGAGCGGGAAAACAAGCACACCTTAGGAATTTGAAATATTCAAGGCTAGTAATAACTTCAAGGACAAAAATCCATTACGGAAAATGTCACTGAATGCTGACATGGATTAATATGTATTTTTATAAGAAAGACAAAAACCTCACAAGAATGCATAATCCTGTTCACAGAATTACATTGAGTTTAGCTTTCTGGAAGCACCAAACTAGTCAGATGTTGCAGAGAGAGCAATCGTTGCATCTCTGGTGGTGGTGTTTTCTTGATTATCGTAAATAATTTGATATGAGTGTTCTTGGCAATGTTGGTGGCTAAGTACTGCAGAAGCTGGAGAATGCTTCATTGATGACTTGCAGAAAGCTTTGTATGTTTATATCTTCATCAGACCATCACATACAAGAAATGCTTTGGTCAGTTTAATAATTATCCTGAGAAGCAAAGTAGTGCTGCCATTATCAAGGATGCTAGCTTCTGCCTAATGACTTAAATCAGTTTTCATTCTTTGGAGTGACAGACATGCTTGAACATTATGCAGAATATGTTACTTCCTTAAAGGGATCGTGACTTGTTACTGATCTCTACTGCTTTCAACACCACATCCACATCAGCTATTTACATCAATCTCAGTAAGTGGTTGCATGTATATCTGCAGTGGCTACATGAGGACTTCGGATTTCAAAAAAGCTGGTGAATTTTGCTCATTGTGTTCTGTATTTTCAGCTTCATCAACTCTATTTTACAGTATTTTCTTTTTAAAGTAAAGTTTATTTTCTGTTACTGAATTCTAATAACTTCATTAAAACTCACAGATTTTATTTGTTGACCTTCTGTAAGGGCTTGGTTTCCATTAATAGCATTCAGATCTTAGGGAGCTGGTTGAATCTTAGATTTCAAATTAGCACCATCACATACAATCAGTAGGAAAAATCCGCATCTTTAAAGTTGATATGTTCAGAAGGAATAAGCACCAGAAGTTTAAATATGCATGGCCATACTTTTAACATTTCCCACTAAAGGCACCAGTCCTGACTCTACCCCATAGAATGCAGAGAAATTAAAAAACCACAAAAGAACATCAAATTAATTGCATAACTTTCATCCATGTCTTCAGCTTTCTTGTTTAAATGAGGATAAGCCAGGCTGTTAATGAAATCCATGAGATTCACCTGTCAGATATCTACAAGGAACTGGGCCTCTGTTCTCTGCACAGTTTCAGCTCCTGATGTTTCCCTTTTTCCTTCTTGCAGTACATTGAGAAGCAGAGTAATAAGCAGATCTGGAATTGCAGCAGTTTTCACAGGTTTTCTTTTTTCTTCTGTTCTCCTTAAATCCAAGGCCAAGTACATAATTAAAAGAAAACAATTATATAAACTCTTCTGTGTTTTACTCAAGAAACTGAATCCCTCACACATATAGGCAGTCACTAACGGGAACTGGAAGCATAAATTACAAACAATGCCACATTCCCCAAGGAGACTAATTCTCCAGAAGACTGGAGATGGAGTCAAAACTGCAGCTTCCTCCAGTAAATTAAGGGAAAGCATGCTTTTCCTTTGTTTTATTTCCTAAGCATGTAAATGACAGAGGTCATTTCTAGTGCTCACTTCATGCTTCAGGGAAAATAATTTTCCTCTGCACAGGGTATTCCACACTCAGTATACTGAAACTAGCAAAGCACAGAACAAAATAGCCCATGATCTTAATGATCTTAATTTAATTAGAAAAAGAAAATAAATGAAGATAAGTTTTAGAGACTGTTGCACAGCTGGGAAGACAAAATATCCATTACTATTGTGAAATAAATAACTGAGCACATGAAGGCAGGTTATGCCTGAAAACAAATTACCCATTTAAGCACTTTAAAATTTACAAATTACGATGGACATACACTAGGTGAGGTCTATAGCTGGTACAAATAAGAAACCAAGGTCACATGCTCTGAAGATTTGTCCTTCAGAAATACTTGTGCTTAAGTATTCACATTCCTTATCTCCATGTCTATTTTTGATACTTAGCGCTTAGATTATAGAGGGCTAAATAAAATTGTCACAGAGAAATCAAACACATGCCTGCATCAGTGGTATCACAGTCTGCTAAATCAAACATACAAGATATCACGTGTTTCAGTATCTCTCACACATTTGTATCACGATACTGTTGTTACATTATATTGAAGTTATGCTAGGAGATGTAGAGAGAAATGAGCTAAATGCTAGTTAACTGAACTCTGTGACATCAGCAAAATCTGACATCAAACCCAAACTGGTTCAAAAGCAAGCTTTCAAACTGAAGAGAGGATATAAATGATTACTCACCCTCTGTCTAGTGAAATAAAGATGATAATGCAGCCTACTGTAGAAGACCTTTGCTGACTCACTGTAATTCTAAAACATTGTTTAGCTAAAAAAGCACATAATTCTGGCCATAAAACTATGTTTCCCAGGTATAGCTTTAATTTCTGCCCCAGGTGAATATTTTCAGATGGAATTGGTTCAATTTGCAAGGCTGACAGCAGTTAGCTCAACCTGGTCCTTGTTTTATTCACTGGATAACACAGGTTAGCATTTTTAGGAATCAGACTGAGACACTTGAGTGAAGTTATACCACAACACACCACATTTCCTCCTGTCTGCAGTCCCAAATCACGATCCACCTCTTTTGCACTTTAAAGCAACAGAATTCTATCTTAATCTTTCAAGAATTAACAGAGAAAATTTCTCTCTCACTGGGCTCAGTTCACTACAATTTTCTAGCTAGCCTGTCCATGTTCAACATTATTGTCTCTTCCTACATCAACTGGTATGTGAGCACACTGTACCAGTGCATGTCCTCTCCCTCATAGTCCAGCCAGAAGGAGAAGCATGTTGCAGAAGGTCAAAGAAATGTACACAGTACCTACAGCATGTTGAGATTTGCAGTCTCCTTAGCTCTCAAGGGAGTCTAGCCCAAGTCCAGGCAAGTACTTTTTGTGCGTTTTATCTAGCATCTGTACCCAACTTTTTTCATAAAGGGCCAAACATAACTATGTCTCATTCCAGACTCCTTATAGATTATGGTATCAAACTCAATGACACTGTTTAAGAGGGTACATGATGAAAATGTCCATAGAGGAATGCAAAGTAGCCTCCACAGGCAACTTTTCCCCAGCAGGCAAGAATGTAAACATCTGGTTTCTGAGCAGTTGAAAAGAATTGCACAGAGTCAGAAATCTGAAGTCCACTATGGCCCAATGCCTGATTATCTTCTTCTAGTGGCTGGCTGTAAGTCTTCAAAAAGCACCTCACTCTTTACAGGGATTAATTTGAGATTGGTCTTCCTGAATGGAGACAGAACTTCAGAGAAATACCTACTGAATATCTCCTGCAACAGACTAATGTGAAATTGTAGACCTTGCAAAAAAAATACTGGACTGAGTAGAAGAAAAACTTCAGAATGCTTTTCCGTAGATCCTGCGTACCTTGGGCTTTGCACCTAGCCAGGCTTTTCAATAAACAAATTCAATTCAATAACCACAGCTGGGCTCAATATTACCATCCCACTGCTGGGGACAGCAGAAGTTGTCAAGTGCACTCAAGACTGCCTCACAGTAAAAGGAAGTACTTTACCCTTTGCTTCAAGCAAGGTATAAGATCACCTTTCCGAAACACTGGAACAACTGAGTTCTGCTGAAAAGGAAATAAAGTATTTCTTTCAGCTTGCATTTGGGTAGGAGGAGGCTGCAGCAGTTCAGATATTTTGCAGGCAGGATTCTAGGTGGAAGCTAAAGGAAAAAGGAAATCAGTATCTTTATGCTGCTTTGTCCTAAGTCTATTCTACCTACTGCCATAACATCAGATTTTGCAATAACATTCCCTGCTTGGCTGAATGAAGCTTCCTGGTGAGATCAGAGCTGATAGGACAGAGACTGGTAATGAGGATTGTCCCCCTCACAGCACTCTGCAGCTGTACAAAGGTGCTGGGTACAGCGATGTGGGTGTTGCCCTGGAGCACAGCTGCTGCAACTGACAAGAGTGCGTTTCTGCAATAATAAAGAGAATACTTCTGTGACAAATGCACAGAGATGCTTGGGTCAGTTAACAACTCTGGAAATTACCTATTTTTCAGAGTGTTTATGGTTTCTGGATGCCAGGTTAGCATCAGCTATAGCCACTTGAACTAAATGGAGCTAAGAACTTCCTTTACAAGAATGAAAAGTGAGTAATCTTGTGGTGATGAGTTCTGATTGAAACACTTTTCTATAGTGTCTCTGCTCCATTACAGCCCTATCCTGACCAGAGCTCTTGTTCAATTGTTGTGTTGAAAACTCCCTATAACTGTAAACCTGAGCAACAGATGAGTTTACTTGACTTACACCACATGATAAAAAGACTCTGGGACAGATTAAATAGCCTAGTTTACAAACAACAAATGAGGTCATTTGACCCAGAAGTCTTTGGTTAAAAGTTTGTCTAATTAAAACATATGGAATATGTACATAAACATACAAAAAATGCTTTCCCATGTGTTCTCAAAAGCATTTCACATATATGCACTTTTTTCACACATGTGCTGTATTCATCTGAGCTTGCATAAATGAAATTGGTAATACTGTTTGAAAGATACCTGCAGGTATCTGTGAGTTGTTAGTTCTTTCATTATTTCCATAGGTGTACTTTAAGCACATTTTGCAAGTCTGACTGCAAGGAGACTGTTTAACCTGGATGCATTTCAATAAAAAAAACCCAAACAACTCTGAACAATGCAGACAACAGAAGATCTTTCCATATTTGGAGGAAATTACATTTTTGTTTTGCCTTATGAGAAAACAGTCCATCTGAAGTTTCTTTCAGGTGTTTCTATTTCCTAGCAAAAAATATTCCCTATCTTGGAATGTTCCTCACTGAGAGGACATCCAGAACTAGAGAACAGCTCTCTACTATGTTTATGAACTATCTGAGAGCACATTGCATGTTATTATAATATTAACTATCTGAAATGATTTAATGGTCACCCACAAATCACACAACTGGCTACTAATACACATCATGTGACTTTCTTTTCCTTGATCAGATTAAGTAAATCTAAGCCGGGGCTCAAAATGTGCTTTTCATGAGTGTTCTTATGAACAAAAAGGTACTTTCACTAATATTCACAGAAGGAAAATAAAAGCCCCAGGTCAGGAAATCACTAAAGCATGTGTTTAATTCCACCCTCCCTTAAGAAAGGAGTTACGCATACACTTAAGCTGCATTGCTTAACTGCTGTCTGAATAGGGCTGCTTTTCTGAACCAGAACCAACAAAGAGGCAGACACAGCTCAATCCTCTATAAACCCTAAAAATGGTTTAGAGAGAATGAAGACTTCTGATTTATTTCAACAATCATGCCCTTTTAGAAGTAGCTAATTTTGCATTTTTCTAACCTCTAATAGTTTGTATTCAGTTAATGCTGGCTTTCAGCCCTCTGTCCTCAAATTCTTGGGCCCTCATCTGTTCAAAATACACTTAATAGAATAGTCTCCATATGTCCTATTATACAAAATTTGTGTTTTAAAGCTAGATCCAAGAGTGATTGAAGTTAATGGAAGATTTAATTGATTTCAATGAGAGTTGGATGAATAACAGATAGTTTAACTCTGGACACTCTCTTTTGAACATTCTCACTAAACTGATGATCCAACTCCTAGTGAAGTCAATGGAAGGATTTGTGTTGGGATTTGGATCATACCTCTGTTCTTCTTGGAGTCAAATTCCCTTTGTCAAAATGCACAAACACAAATACACAGATCTAAATGAAAACAAATGTTTGGCAACTTGTGACAGAAAGTCCAAATCTGTATCTGTATATTTGGGCCAAACCAAAATTGTTATGCATGACAAAAACATCATTATGCTGATCTGGTTTTGTTTTTTGCTTACTAGTAATTGTTTGGTGAATATAAATTTAACTTCTCATATTTTATTTTTTGCACAAATATATTCTACTGTCACTGTAGAGAGTAAAATGAGAAGAGATTTCTACACAAAACTATGTTCAGACTTGTCATAACTTTGACAAAAATAATCCTCTCAGACTAGAACTTTCCATGCTTGGTCTCCATCAAGAGTAATTCTGTTTTTGCCAAGTATGAAGAAATTTGCTTCAGTTTCTTCTTAGTTTCCAAAATACAAAAGGTTTCTCAGTTAGGATCCATCCTACACTCAAAACAAAAGGGATGTGGGCCGGATTCCCAGAGGTGCGGTGCTCTTGCACTTCTCATTGGCTTTAGTATTTCTAAAATCAGCTTCTGTGTTTATAAAACATGAATACTAAGAGGATGAAGGAATACTGACTTGGACACAATGAGCCAAGCAGAGCCCTGACTAGGATGGTTATGGGTAGTAAAGATGTTGCTGAATGCTTGATCTGCTGAAAGTGTGTTATGTGCAATATATACGTTATGCTTTGTGGTAACATAGTGTTCATAGTAACATACAAGTAAAAAAAAAAGGTAGACACTGGGGAGAAGATGAAGAGATGAAAAAGAATTTAAATTTTGCAAACTTTTGTAGATCTGTGTTCAAAACAACTGAAGCAGCCTTTTCTGCTATATGGACAAAAAAAAATAATTTAGGCAGGTAACAACTCAGAGCAATCCATACCCCTAAACAGACCGATTTTCAAGACCCAGTGACAAAAGAATTGGTTCAGTTTCTTGCATCTTTTCTAGAATGGAGAACTCTTCCATTTTAGGCTAAGATGACCCTTTCTGTGCTGTGTTACTCCTCCTGGTACTTGGAGGAGTCTACTAATTAAATATCGATGACATTCTACAGTTACTTAGCCAGTATTCTCCAAGACATTATGCTGCTTCAATTTTTACTGCATTAAGCAAATACTGACAGATTATTTACCTCACCATGTCCTCAAGATATGAGGTAGCCACTTTTAAAGTACATGCATATCACCTTATCACATGGACAATACCTACCTATTGAAAAGTAGTGCCTAGACTCTAAAACTCTGTGAACAAGCACCAAAAATACAGTGAGATTGGCCTTGTAAGAATCCAGTCCTTATGGTGTGAAAATGGTTTGTTTTATTTAACTCGTCAGCAAGGTAACATAGAAGAGTTTTTGCTTATTCATTCTCTGACTGACGTAGTCATAAGATACTTCTCTCAACCAGACTATTTGTTAGAGAAAAAGCGAGTGTGCTGCCTCCTTTTTTTTTTTGCCCTTTTTTTTGTTTTTAAAAAAACCCAAAATATTGCAGAGTCTGGAACACCTTTGAAATAATAATTACCAAATGGTAAAGTTGCAGTGAGAATTTGGAATTATATTAGAAGGTAACAGAGTGACCAACAAGCTGTTTAGTAAAAAGACACTTCCTAAAACATAGGGAAGTTTCAAAACTACTTCAGCTATTGAAGAAACACAACATCAACAGAAGAAGGTAAGGAAAAAAGGTAGCACCAGTAAAGATGTCAGTAGATGGGACTGGAAGAATTATGATTCCATAGAGCTTGTCCTTTGATCTGTCAACACAATTAATTTCTTATCTATTTTGCCTGTTCCATTGGCTCCTCCTCTATTTTTCTCTTTACCACACAGTAGGGCTTTATCACAATTATGTTTTTAAGACATTGTTATAGTAAGATGATGATGATGATGATGATGGAAAGACTAAAGCAACTAACATCAAGCCCATAACTTGGGAGCAAAAGCATCAGAGTCAAGAGAAGGAGTAGAGTAGTTCAGTTGGAAGAGACCTACAATGATCATCTAGTCCAACTGCATAGGTGATACTGAATTGAAGGGCACCTGCAACTAGAGAGAGAAAATAACATAGATCACACCAAAATTCTGTAGTTTGAGTAGCTACTTCTAATTTGTACAAGAAAACTGGGTCCCTAAAAAACAGTTCACCAGCCTGCTGCACTGTTAATCTAAGCTTTTGCTTGTTTTATAGGCCTTGCTACTGCTTCTAATGCCATAAAGTAAACAAATTAAAATAAATGAAAAGAAAATGCATAACTTCCCCTAGCAATAAATAGGCTGTGAATTAGAGAACAGCAGTGGCTATCTTCAAGTGGCTAGAATGGTAAATGCAAACATACTGTAATGGTCCCAGGCGATAACAGATGCCGAAATGTCTGGATGATACGTTCATTCATTTCCAGGCAGACACTGACAACAGCTCTTCTCTAAATGGGAGTCTGTGTTTTCTGTTGACACTTTACTTAATATCCACATCAGAGAACTGAAATCCCATCAGGATGCCTGTGCAACAGTTCTTAGTTTCAAGACTAGAGGATGATTTTAAAGCATTTCTCCAATGCTTAATTTACAAAAGGCGGCAAAATCTTGGCAGGAATAAGGGATGCCCTTTCAAACACATCTGCATGTTTTGTTGTCAAGGTTGTGCTCAGCTTTGTAATTTTTCTAGACTGATCACTTGTCTCAAAAAGCCAAAATACATCATCGGCGGAAAACAAAAGGAAATCCTTTTCCCAGAAACAGTTGTTCTGGAAAGGACACATTATCACTGTAAAGAGAATCTACACTTTATCTTTTCAAATCTTGATAAACTTGACCACCTTCTACTAAATCCTTTACCATCTACAACATCAGATATATAACTTTAGTCTATCTCCTAATTTAAGTCTAAAAAACGTTTTCTGCACCTACTGCATGTTCAGGAGCTAATTCACAAACAGACATTAGAACTCAATTTATTTCTTGAGGAACCAGCATAGTTATTCATATTTCACTCTGCTACCAATGCCTCCGTATGGCCTAAATCACACCAACTCCTGTGGGAGGAAGATACAAGTTCTGAGCCACAATCTCGGCACTGGAGGGACCTATCTTTGAAAGAATGAGATTAAGCACACAATCTGTCTGGGAAAGTTCAGGTTGGTAAACGTAGCAGAATAAAAGAACAAGTCTTCAAACTGCTTTACTTAGCAAGATTTGAAAGAAATGCTCCGACTGTACATTCTCTACCCTCATTACGTTCTTGGAGTTTTGTCTTCCTCTGTTGCTCCCTAGCCACAGATAGGTATCTAAACAAAGGGAAGGCAGACTGTTTTCACAGCTGCTATTACCGTGTTATACCTATATACCATAGGCCACACAGGGGGAGCACAGTCACTCAACTATTAAAATAATAAGATGTAGTTTAAATCAATAGCTTTTAATTGTGCTCCTTAGCATTCAGTTCTGTACGTAGGAACAAAGTTACTAGGAAAAGGAGAGTAGATAGATTTCTTTTGGGGAATGAGAGCAGAAAAGAATGCAATCTTATGAAACCACCAACACTTTGCAGCTCTTTGTATATACTTGACAATGCATACATGGCTCTACATTTCAGAATGTATTAATACCACCCAAAATCTAAGCACCATTTTCCCTTCTAAATAATCACTAAGGAGATAAATGAAAAATATGAGTCCAAACAGTAAGACTTCAATTTTTTTCAAATGGCAGATAACTCCCCCTTCCCCACTGAATACTGCACTTAAACCAGCTGTATTTCAACTGAAGAACAAACTATCTGTATTTGATATGGGGCTTAGTGTATTTCTAGCACATCCAAAGTCTTCATTGTCTGATGCTGGCTCACAGAGGCCAATGCCATTGTCCAGTGGCTTAAGAAATAATTTTCTTGTCTTTATTTATAGAGGGCCAAGTTAGCATCACAAAAGCGATCCTCTAATTGGCAATGTTGGCAGTGCCAGATGGAAGGATTCAGAAACATTTAAGAAGTTACTGTCCAATCTGCAACTTCTGGAAATTCATGTAGGTCCATTACAATGAATGGAGTTTTGCCAATAGGCCAACTGATGACCTGACTGCTAAAACAAAAGAAACCCAGCTTTGCTTATTCTTTTATTGTTCTGATTCTTTCTTTTGCAGATTTAGAGTGTATAAGACAACTGCTTAAAAGAACCCTACCGTTTATTGTTACGGGAGCAATGTTTTCTTAATAATACAGTCAAAATGCATCTAGAATTTAGAAACACAATGTATTTTCCAACAACACAGCAATCGATCAAAAAAGCTACATTCCATATCCAGAAGAAAAAATCATGGGAGTTAGAAAACAAGAAAAAGTACATCATAAAAAAGAAAATACTGTTAAGGCTAAAAATCTATAAAGTAACACTGATCTTTTTATATACCTCATAAACAGCACAGAGAAATTTCTGCTTCTGCCAAGCATTCCAGTATGCAATGGCGTTCCAAATTTTCATTAGCACAGTAACCGTTCTGACTGATAGCCAGTGCCTAAACTGGTTCCTTACTCTTGCTTCTGGAAAAAAAAAATTACAAACCACCCCTACGGGTTTCTGTTATATCACTATGACACCTCTAGATGGTGAAACAGCTGAAACTGACAAAGTTAGATCCAAGATATGCCCAAACCAGAAGTTCAGCGTGCAACTCTTGGGACAGACTGCCTTAGAAATAAAGCCTTGTCCTCAAATTTTAATGCCCCAGCAGTAGCCATTTACCTTTCAAATTGTGTGCCACCTATTAGTGATTTAACCTCACCATCTTGCAAATAGACTTCAATAAATCCAGTGGAAAAAACAAATACAGGCTCCTTTATACTTCTCTTTTTCTTCAAGTCAAACCTAGTAAAGTGAAGAGAGGGACAAGGAGGCAGAATGGTTGGCTCTGCAACATACTTCATCCTTAGGAACACAGAAATTAGAACGGCCTCTAGGTCTACTGAATCCAGTCACTTCTTATCACAGGCAACCATGTAATAAAATACTACTCATAATAATCTGTTTCTAATTAATCTTAAAAGTAAATGGAGGAGAATATTTAGTTTTTACCATACCAATGATAGTATTGAATCTCACACTTCCCAAGGAGTGTATAAGTTCCTCTAATGAAGACTTCTATTGCCAGAATTCTGTGGTAGGCTCCAAATTCATGATCACCAACCACGAAATGCTTCACCTCCCTACTATTTTTTCTGATCAGTTATACCACATGAGCCTCTGGATTTAGGGGTTATATTTTTCCCTTCAACTCTCAAGCTATTTAAATAGCCATACAAATTAATAGAATTTAATATCTCTGAGCAGTAACAGTTTAGGCTGTGGCTCAGGAAAGTATTAAACTTTACACTTTGTTTGAGGTGCTTCCTCAGATCTTGTACCACATACATGTGTTGACAAACAAGGACACTATATTTAAGATCCTTTTGAGCATAACTTGAAGAATAAATGTGTGTGTGTGCTTGTACAAGGATAACCTGATTATTCTCAGCAGATTGCAGTGAACCATTTGAAGACTATAGATTTCAACGGTTTAAATTGTACGTTAATCATATTTTTCTTTTCACCTAGTACAAATGCATTTTAAAATTTCTTAGTTTGTCTGACATGAAAACAAAATGCCATAGAAAGTCTTTTATTTTCTTAGGAATATGGAAGAGAAAATTATGGGGCAGCATAGGCTACAGATAAAAGCTCTGTCTGTATAAGACTCAAACTTGGATTCTGATTTTACTGATCCCAAAATTCAAAATAATTTGATCTAGGACTTTCAACCAATAAGCAGACATTACTTCCAAATATCTATACTCTCAGCTTTGGAAATGATGGTAATTACCTCATTATCTCATGAGATGTTTTGATACATAAGATGTTCCAGAGCAAGAAAAACGGTTGGTGGCTACCACTGATGCTGTTCACATTGGGATATGAAAGACTGTGCTATAATATCACTACTAAAACAAAACAGGAACAAGACAAGATTCCCTCATCCTTTCTCTAATGTAAAAACAAAACAAAAACCCAAAGAAACAAACAAACTCCCTCCTCAAAAAAAAAAAAAATCCAAACATCCTACGGAAAGAGGATAGAAAGGGAGAAGGGGAGAGGAAATTAAAAATTCATTATTTCAATGCCTTTCCAGTTCTCTTCCCCATAACATATATAATGGAAGGCAAATTGATTAAGGGTGCTTGGTGTATGATATTTAGGTGTCACAATAAAGTCTTACGAAATACTCACCAAATATTGTTCATCTGCTTAGGAGTACACTTTACATTCACATAATGTTGAAGGTGCCTGATTCCTCATCAGAAATGTTCAACACCTCATGGGTCTGGGTCCTGTTACAAGAGAAACAGTTTAAAGGAACTGGAAGTTAAAATAATCTTTGTAGCAGATGATGTGGACAACACAAGCTCATTGTCAGAAAATACTGGAAATTAATGAAAGGGAAGCAAAACTATTCCTTTGCATAAAGTTTGCTAAAGGATGAAAAGGATTATGCCAGAAGACAGAGAACATCACTTACAAAATAATGAAAAAAGGAATAACCAAATTTAATTGAAATGTGAAATTTTAAAGGGAAGTACTTAATCTATAGGACTATTAAGAAAAAAGCACAAAATCCATAATACTCAGTAAATTTATTCTGGTCAGCAATCTATTTTAACAGTGCCATATGACTCAGTAGTGGAATATTTCCTAAGATGTGGTTAAATATGCAAAATGTTATTATTCTTATATTAAATACAATTATGATTGCTTGTTTTCTCAGTTCTTTCTTTCACAAGGGCAGTCACAATCAATCAAGTCCCAAATTTCGGCATGTGTCTGTATGTGACTTTATTATTTAATTCCACATATAAAATTCACAAAGAATAAACCTGATGAAGTACACATGCATTTTAATAAGTAAAAGGGACAAATGAATTCATTGTCTATTGAAGTAGTTTTATAATATCAAAACATATGCTGAACCAAGCTGCAAGCTATTAAAACAAATCATAAAGGCTTTAATTACAATCCAAATCTGCATTATTAAAGTAATAAAATGACCCTAAAATAAATATTATGGAAGTCATGTTGTCCCTACAAATGAACACAGCATGAGAGAGCAATACAATAAAACACCCTAACATCAACGTGCTGTATGTACCACTGTGGCGTCCCACAGAGCTAAAACAACAAGACATAACTCTCTTCTTCCATAGCTGTGGGCAAAATTCTCCTCTCCCATAATTTGTCTTTGTTGGTCACGTTCACCATATTTGCAGAATTCCCACTAAAGAGAAATACGGATGCAGACGGGTGCAACACCATCATGCAAGGAGCAGACCAGTAGCACAGAGCATGGAGGCAGTGCTACCATTCTGTTCAGACTTTCTGTACACATTCATCTTCCTGTCCGCATGCTCCCCACTTCTAAAAACCTGAGGTCAAGCTTCCAAGGAGGAGCAGGAGGGAAGGGTTATGTACTCCATTCCCTCAGGGTGATGAACACTCACTCCCTGCTAGGTGCCGAGTGGTTTCCAACTCCCACTACCCTCAATGCCAACAGAGTGTTACAGTGCCTGTTGCAGCTGAGGTGAGCTTTCCCTGCCCACCTGTGCCAAGGTGATTGGAGCCTATGCAGGGCAGCATGACCCTGCTGGGCCCTCCCTCCTCCCTGGTCTTGCACCTGCTGGGGCAGGCATACTGGTCACTGGAGATCTCCAGTGCTGGGGGATGTCAAGGCCACAGAGATGTTAGGAGCCAGAGGTATCAATACAGAGCTAAGAACTAACTCAGCTTCACTGCGAAAGTAGTCCCAGTTTAAACAATAAATTTTGGCATTACAGTATGACGGCAAATTACAATGGAGGAGTCATTCTTGAGATTATCCATGCAAAGAACATTATTCATATGACATTCACATATGAGAATTTGGAGGGTCAGCCATAAGTGTGTTGGTTTTTTTTTTGTCTTCTGGGCAAGTGCTGATCTCCAAATACATGATCTGATATTATTTCTTAAAATAATCTGCTATTTTAAATACTTGATATGTGATCATGACATTTATGATCTGTTGCAGAGCACATACTGAAGTCGAGAAACATTTTAACCACAGTACTTGCTGCCATTTCCTAAATCATCACACCCCACATTGATTCTGACAACAGAAGAAAGGATGACACGGGCACTGAAATGGTTGAATTTGAACAGAAGGCCACAGTTTTTACTAACCATGTGTTTTCCAGGATCTATGATATAAAACAGATACAGGACTGCTTTTCCCTTTCTCTGTAACCCAGACTGAGAGATACCATAGAATCATGGAATGGTTTGGATTGGAAGGGACCAACCTCCCTGCCATGGGCAGGGACGCCTCCCACTAGACCAGGGTGCTCAAAGCCTCATCCAACTTGGCCTTGAACACTTCCAAATCCTTCAGGTGAAATCAAGCAGATGAGAACAACTCCTTAGTAGGGTCCCTTCATGCATAAATACCTTCTGCCAAACCTCAAAGGCCACTAGCTCATTTCTGGACCTCTCTCTGATGGTTGGCCCTGAGCAAAAGGTCTAGCAGACTGCTACCCACTGACTGTCACCAAGCACCAAGGGAACTCTACCACCTTTTCAGTCCGACCCACCAAACACAGCCTTCAATATTATCCACCTTCTGAGCTGGTGCTTTCTCTGTAGGACAGCCACTATCATCTCGGAACAGTTCTCAGTACTTATTGCCTGAGTATGCCACTGGGGTCAGGCACATCAGCTCCCATGCCTGCAGCCACTCCCAATAATCACCTCCTGTGCAGCTATCTCAGGATTTTGTCAAAGCCCACTGCTTAATTGTCAGAGAAAAGCACCTATCGCTCACCAAGCAAAGAGCACGCTGAGCTACAATAACCCTGCAATATAAGCTCTAAGAGACAGATTTCAGACTTCTCTGTGGTTACCTCCCATACAAGGGTGAATGTACGAAAAGCAGACAAGAAAATGAGTGTATATCCCTCCATCATAAAAAATTAGTTTTCAGTAGAAACTAAGCCCCTTAGCCTTGTTGAACACACAGTAGAGGTCACTAGGGTTTGCTGCCATATCATAGCATGGAAAATGTGTTCAGACCCTAGTAAAACGGGAAGCTATTCATAGTTTCTGCACAGACTGCATTAAGTACTGCAGTCTTAAATGCTAAGAGATGAACACTATGCATCCATTGTAGAACATTATTCCTCAGATCCATCTAAAAGAAATACACAAATGTATGAGGGAAAGAAAAAAAAAAGAGACGGGAGGCAAGAGACTAAAAATGTGACTGGCTGAATAACTACTACTATCTGGTAATGGTCCCAAAACAGCACACCATAATACAGTTATATTCTATATCTTCATTATAATTGCAGAATGTTGATTTTATCTGTGTAAGAGTGTATGTATATAACTGTAAAAAGAAAAGTAGATTGCCACCTACTTGCTCTAAAAGATAATGAAATTCTTAGAGGTTTCATTGAAAGTACAATGACGAGACAAAGGGGATAATTAAAACATACTAACTTCTCACAGTAGCATATAACTCTTTAAAGTCCAAATGTATTAGAAGACTGATCAACAGATGGCTCTTATACTTACATTCATAAATAAATGAATGACTTGCAAAATTACCAAGCCTTAGACTTTGCCCAACATCTTCTGATAGGATTTTTTTTTCCTATTCAAATTGCCATTTTGGCCATACCATGGTAATATGTCGATTTTTTAAGTTTCATTTAGGGAAAATAAAATAATTCAACAAGAGTCAAATATTATATTTCAATATGCTTAAATTTTCCTACTTGACTTTGTAATGAAAGTCAGTAGAAGAGGTCACACACTTAACTACCTCCACTGTAAAGTACTGGCTTTTGAAAACGTCTCTCAGCAAACTTAGTCTTTTTCTGTGTAAAGTCAAAATGCTTAACTTAAATCATAGGTGACCACCTAGACCAAAAAGGTAGCTTTACTAGATATTACCTCTTTTCCTCTTTATTACTAACTTCCACGCCTGTGTTTCTGTATGTTTGCAATTATTTCACCTACTACTGTCTAACCCAAAGGACAGAGCAATCACAGTTTTACCAGTGTTAACTGGCATTCCTCTAGCTCCAGGGAACACAAATTTAATATGTTGGTCAGTAAGTTAAAGTTCAAGATCAGAAGCTGGCAAAGGCTGTGTGTATGTAACCAGAGTATGCGGTAGAAGTGCCTTTGTAAAAGGCACCTTTCTGAAATTGCAATGTGTAAATTAATTCCCATGTAGGGAGGTAGCAGGGAGTAGTAGCAAGGGCACTGTGAATTCACACTGCTGTTCACTGCACATTCTTTTTTTTATGTAGAAGAATCTAATTGAGTGCAATCTTAGAACACATATAATCTAATGATTATAGCACTCTTCTAGAAAGGGAGATATCAGATTTCAGCCAGGAACTGTAACATGGGTCTCCTCCTTCCATATCACTGTTTTGAAATGCCAAAATATAAACTTTCTTCAAGTGAAATTTAGTCATGCTCAGTGCATGCCTGCCAGATGAAATCCTGAAGGTAAGTGAAGTGTGTGGAGTACCACAGCTGTGCAGAGAGTCCTGTATCACTTAGGCAGCGGAATTAAAGAGAGCTGCCTTCAACTTAGGTGGTTGTGTGCATATTTAGTAACAGAAACAGAGACACTTCTGGGACTTTCCTAGAAAGCTTTGGTACCTAAAAGCATTACACTCCTCTGAGGGTAGGCAAAACTGAATTTTTACAGATACAATTATGTATAACTGTTGAACATGTCACCCTAGTTAGTTTGCTTTAAAGATCATCCATCTAATTGAGACATATATAAACCATTTTCAACCTCTTTTAATACTTGATGCCTTTCTCACTAGTGTTAGGTTACAAAATCTTGTTCTTCACAGAATCACAGAATCCTTATGGTTGGAAAAGATCTTTAAGATCATCAAGACCAACTGTTACCTAACTCTACCATGCCCATGTCCCTGAGCACCATATCTAGATGGCTTTTAAATACATCCAAGAATGGTGATTTCACCACTGCCCTGGGAAGCCTGTTCCAGTCTTTGATAACCCTTTCAGTGTAGAAGTCTTTCCTAATGTCTATCCTAAATCTCCCCTCACATATCTTGACGCAAAACAATTTCCTATTGTCCTAACTTGCAAGAAGAGACCCACACCCACCTTTCTATAACCTCCTTTCAGGTAGTTGTAGAAAGTTATAAGATCTCCTCTCAGTCTCCTTTTCTTCAAAGGAAACAAGTCCAAGTCCCTCAGCCATTCCTCATAAGACTTCTTCTCAAGACCCTTCACCAGCTTTGTAACCCTTCTTTGGATCGTCTCCAGCAGCTCAATGTCTGTCTTATACTGCAGCACCCAAAACTGAACACACTACTCAAGGTGCAGCCTCACCAGTGCCATGCACAGTGGAGACAATCACTCCTCTAATCCTGCTGTCCACACTATTCCTGGTGCAGGCCAGGATGCTGTTGGCCACCTGGGCACATTGCTGGCTCATGCTCAGCCAGTTGCCAATCAACTCCCACAGATCCCTCTCTGCCAGGCAGCTTTCCAGCCACTCATCCCCAAGCCTGTAGTTTTGTATAGCACTGTTGTGACCCAAGTGCAGGACTCGGCACTTGGCCTTGTTGAATCTCATACACTTGTATATAGGAGTGGGACAGAACAGATGGTAATTTCTAAAGAGTGCCTGTTACTCAGCCTTTTATGGACACAAATATGAAAAATTAATCCTTTAATTTCTTTTTAAGAGCAAACAATCATATAAAAAATAAGTATGATTGTCTTACTTTAGGAACAACTTCTAAAAGATGGCTCTGATTAACTCCAGGTACTTGTTACCTTTCTATTTTTCAAAGTATTCACACAATTTAGACATTCAGAATATTTTAATTATAAACTCTAAGCAATATTTTGCACCATTGTAATTGCAGAAAAGCATTTTTATTCCCTTTCCATTCATTTCACTTGGGATCTTGGTAAAAATTATTTCTTCTCAAGTTTAATGTATCTGTACATATAGCATTTTGTTCTTTGGAGAAATGACTTCAGAAAGGACTTAACAGTTATAAAACATGTTCTTTTAACATGTAACTTCTCTGATTCAGGCTCAAACTGGAATTAATCACTCTTAATCAGCTATTTTATGGGCATGATGTGGGAACATCTAAGGTTTATTTGGACGTTTGTTTTTTTCTGGAACAGCCTATTTTCACGATAAAGCAAAGTAGACCAATGTCAGCCACAAAAAAATACTACTCACTTCCTTCTCGTCACTCTTAATTGGGATCAAGTAGTTTTAGGTCAGTCACTTTGGTCAAGAAAATTTATGAAAAATACAGGTCTGTTTAGAAATGATAGAGGTAATTAATGCTTTTTACAGACAGTCATTATAAAAGCCTTTCATTCCTCATCCCTTGCTGCATTATTGTGAGTAAATTCTATAGACAAAATGAATGGATGGATTGTAATATTGATTTCCCTGGGCTTTCTGGCATAGGCTCAGTGTAACTAAGAGTTTGCTATCACTAACTTATTAATCATTAAACACACACATACAACAAAAACCCATTTCGTTTTCTAAATTTGTACTATTTGACCAGATGGTAATCTCAGCTTGACAGATATGTCCTGAAAAGTATTTTTAATATCTGTAAATAGTGGCACAGCTCCTAGATTAGGTGATTAATATCTGCTGATCCTGCCACTTTCTTTTTAATGTTACTTCTGTCTTAACAAATGTTGAATTCAACAATTCAAAGGACACTTTAACAAATGCCTTTCCAATCTTACTTACTTGTCTTCATTAATTATTCAGCAAGTTCTTTCCCATGGACAGAAAACAGTATATACTAGGTTGTGAAAATGCTAACTCGTATTTCTAGGACTACATAAATTCAGGTTTTGCTTATCAGTTTAGTAAGAATAAGTCACTGAGCTGAAATTTTTGGACACTTATCTGCTTCATGGTGAAATATAGGACACAGTGAATTTTTTTTTTTTAAATTATACATCTATTACCCTGAATAAAGTTATGGTTTTTTCATATCTCTTCACTTTAAACCTGTAATTTACATTCTTATGTGAGAAGCCTGGTCACCCTAAGCTCCATATTCAGTGAACACCAAAAGACACACTATTCCAGAGACTATCCAGAGTAGAACTCTACCTTAGATACTTTGAAACATTATCTGGGAATCTACTTTTCATCACTGATTACAAAAATCCTGCAGGAACTGGGCTCATCTAAATCCTTGAACTAGGTGTCTAATTTTAGGTGGTATGAACAGACCCCTTCAGAAGAATTAATTATTTCAGCCAGGTTAATTACATTGTTATTACTGTTTCATTAAGAAGAACTAGGACATTTCCAGTGTTCCCCTCAAATAAGAGGCATATTTTTCCCCATACCATTCAAAACCCACTCAACTTTGACAAATCCCAGTAATTTCAGTCACTCAGTAGAGACATGAAAGAGTTTGGTAATTCAGTTCTCCAGAGATGGTCTCTGCACTGAGGATGCTCTACCCCACACAGTTCATATCAACTGGTTTGGACTTTTTCCATACTCCAGGACTGCAGGGACTCACCACATCTTTCCTCACTGATGCTTTGAAAATTCTACAGTATCAAGTTTTGAAATAAAGAGCAGAGAAAAAAAAGAATCAGTGGTCTCATTTCCAAGTGCTTATCTGCAAGAAACACAGGAGAAAGTGGCCTAATTTAGATGCAAAGGAAGGGACAGAAAAGGAAAGTCATATCGAACAGAATTATTTCGCAAGCACTAAGTGGGGAAAAGAACAGAGCCAGATTTCAGGGACAGAATGGCAGAAATAGAGAGAAAGAGGTGTTGACACAAAAGGAAGGGTTTCACAGGTGACACACAAGGGGACAATTTGTGGTAACAAGCAGAAGAGGAATGGAAGAGAGGCTCTGGAACAGATGCAGGGACAAAAGTTTGGCAGAAGACATGGACTGGAAAGAGAAGGAATGGAACCATGAGAGAGCAGGCTCTTCCAAGACCCCAGACTGTGCAATCGCAACATCACTTTTCTACTGAGCAAATAGCTATGAAACCCAAGGGCAAACCATATGCTTCCATTCCCCTCTAGTGGCAGGTACACTGAAAGAAAAACACCCATCAGTTAGTATTTTATTGCTGTGGTGCTCAAGGTAACACAGTAATCTAAAGTTTTAAAACCTGCCTGTGACCTATGTAGTGTGTGCATAGTGTTTTCATTACCCCTTCTTCCCTCCCTAGTTTGTAACATTTTAAAAAACTCAGAAATTACAATAAAAATACATTATATAGATGTTAAATATGCAAAGGCAAGCATAGAGAAATTAGGAAATTAAGTTTGTATTTTAAAACCTACTAAAGGGCATGGCTAGGACAATATACACGTTTTCAAAAGAACTACCATCTACTTAGTTCCGGACTGGTTGGTTCTCACTGAGCAAACAGATAATTAGTACTGCTGTTCTATAATATATACTGGGAAATTGCACTTGGCATTCTGGCACTATCCCTTCTGTGCAATGATAGCTTTAATTTGCATGTTAATAAATGTCAAAGTATGCCTTCTGCTTTGATTCACTTACCATTTTTTTTGACCAAATTTATATTTTTCTGTATACTCATTTCCTGCATTACACGAACCTAATTATTCAGCTCAAAAAGTCATAAAAAAATAACTTTTTTACTCCATTTGTTTTATTACAGGAATAGGGGTTCCACTATACACAAGGATTCCCATTATGCTAAGAATTAAAACAAGTCTCTGATACAGGGCTCAGACTCACCAGCTGTTCTCTTTGTTCAGTGCCTATCACAATAAAAATACTCTCAATAAGAACCTCAAAATGGTTGCCAGCTCAATTGATAAGAGGTAACTGAGAAACTAGAGGTCCAGCAAGATGAGAAGAGGAGCCTAAAAAGCCAGTAGTAACACCGAATTGAAAGCCTAGAAAGCTTCAATTCAGTGACCTATGCATGGAATAGTGCTTTTCTTCTAAGTCATACCCTGTAGTCCTTCAGTATCTACATTGTATTTACATAGCCCTTGTGCATTTATGCTACCAAGACTTTGTGGAAAATCTCTGAGAAAATAAATTGCAGGCCTCAGACAAGTAGTAAACTTTGATAGTAAGGCAAAGGACAAAGAGAAAGTACAGAGTGATAGGACTGGTCTAATTTTTTCCAGCAACTTTGCCTTTACAGATCTGAGTAATGTTTACTTGTGTTTTGGATCCCAGAAAACTTTTTAAAACAATATTCAGAGTGCTATATTTTCACTAAACACACAAAATCAGTAATAAAGGTTGTACCTGAAGCAGAAGTATAATTAGAAGGTCCAACTAAGCAGTCTGAGTTGTTCAGCTCATGTTGTTAAGTCAACCAGAAGAGAGAGTTTCAAAGATAAATGTGGTAAGCAGTTTGGAAAGCCTGAAACCATCAAATGTCATTTATTTTTTAAAGTAAAGCAAATATAAAAGAGGCTCATTTTTGCTGAGACTACTATGGCTTATTTTCATTTGCAATGCAGGGAAACTGGTCTCTGCTTTTTAATTGCATGCTCATAGAGTTTTAATTAGCAAAGTTTCAAAAACATGACAATCATTCTGCTGAAAATCAGCCACAGTTTTGATTTACAAGTCTGCTAATGATTACTTGGTAGCAATCAGGATGGATTGCAGTGCTTAAACCCAGAAAGCTCTAACATGTTATAAACACAAGCAAATGATGCAGTAATTGCCCTTGATTGCACTACTTATAAGATTTTTAGAGGCAACCCAAAGAGAAGTTGACAGTACCTGTTTGTTTACAGCAAATACATCACACCTGTGCATGAAATTCTGAAGTATCCATTCCCTTTTTTGTAAACAGAGGTGCTACTTACAGGACCTGGAGGTAAGCCACTTCTGGGACAGAACATGAGCGGGTCTGAGGACATGCAAATCCGTCACGACCTAAAGGAGTTGTCAAAGAAGAGCGAGCGCCAGTTACCTCATGTCCTGTCAGCAAATACTCTCCTTTCAGTTCACTATCAAAATCAACAAATTGTCAATGCCTGGAAATGTTAGTGACAATACCAGGATCAAAGAGGAGCATTTTTAGTTACCTACCTTGTTTGTCTGATGGGAGTGAGCCTTCCTTGCCTACCTAAACAAACGGTGTCATTAACCAAAAAGAGAAAGGGGACAGATGAAAATTGGGAAGGAGCTCTAAAACCTGTTATGTTATGATTTTATACTGCAAGACAAGTTTTGTAAAAGTGGTAAGTAAAATAGTTCACATTCCCATTATTTATCAATCTGAAAAATTCACAGTATGTATGTTCAATACACAACTCTCATCTCTAAAGATACACACTTACTAAAACATGAATGACTTATATAGTATGGCCTATTTTAAATTTACAAATATAAACTTCCGTAAGCAAATGCTGTATGAATACTGTTACTAATTTAGCTCTGTGTAAACCCCTTCATAATTCATTTCCTAATTGAATTTCCAACAGTAAAAATCTCCTGAAGACAGGAGCTGGAAGGCATTCTCTGCTCAGGCGCCTGGAGCACCTCATCTCATCCCCCATGGGCCTCAGCCTTCCCTCAGCTGTTTCTTACTCTTTTTATCCTCTCCTCCTCTTCCTGTCTGGCATTTTTTTGCCCTTTCTTAAATATGCTTTCCCTAATGTGCCACCAGCTCAGCTGAGGGGCTCAGCCATGCCCTGCAACAAGTCCATTGGAGCTGGCTGGAACCAGCTGTGCTTAGTGCAGGATAGGCCTAGCTGCTCCTCACAGATGCCATCCTGCAGCCCGTGCTGCCTGGGCATCCACACCCTATACAGCAGCATAAGTAAATTTTGTTACAAAAAGCTTTGGGGGATTTGGCAGAGGCTGGCCCGCAGGATATGTGGAACACACACATGCAAACATGTTAGACAGCTCAGCATAGTGCTGCACATGAGTTACCAGAGAGTCAAGTGCCTGAATGGGAAAGGACAGGACACTGCACACAGCCCTACTGCAAAAACCCATCCAAGAATCAGATCTGCCCCAGCTTCAATTTCTGGTCACTGTAAATCAGGTTACCACCGTCAGCTGTGGAAGCACTGAGGAGGCAATACTCACTGAAGACAACTTCACGAAAACATGACCCTTCTGGGCAGAAACAGAAACAGCTACTGCCTCCACTCCTAAAAAAGCTGTGTGAGAGTAGAGGAATGTTCACTGAGTACAGTTTTAGAAAGGATTCTGTGCAAAAACTCAGGAATAAAAACCCAATAACAAAAAACCCAACAAACAACAAAAAACTTCCTAACTACAGCAAAAACCATTGAAGGGATGGGGTAGCACCAGGCAGGTCTGTTTTGACTGTGGAAACAACTACCAGGGAAACCTGAAGAACAGAGACTTTTGGGGGGAAAGTCTAGAAGGAGATGCAGGGAAAAAAAATCTTTTCTTGCTCTGCTTAATGAGAAAATAAAATCTTTTACATTTTATATAATTGAAAGGTACTGTAATAAACAAATAGCGAATTATTCTGATCACCTGAATGGACTTTTCACCATTGGCTAACCATGCAGGCTCAAAAGGAAATGTAACTGTATACATTGGTGGTGTGCTTAAATTGTATAATCTTTGTCATTTTTCATCAGACTTTTCTTAGTTACTAAACACACAAGTAACTGTTCGGAACATGTACACATACATATACTTAAACATTATCATCCTGACTGAGAACTCAGAGCTACTCACCATCAAAGCAATAGCCAAATACATATTTCCACAAAACTTTGTCTCTGTTATGATATCTGTGATTGTAACAACTCCTCTTGGTTATCAGCATAGCAGAAAAGCCAGGGGCAGGAAGAAAATTACAACCATACAGGATCACGGTGCTAACCTGAAGACTACTCATACCACAAGGCACTATGCTCTGGCATTGTTTACTGCTGCTGGAAACAGTTCAAATTTTTTGGCTTTGGGAAGCAGCATATTCCTAAACTGACAATTCCTGTTTTCCTTTAAACAGTTTTAGGTTACCACCCCTGAAGTGGATTATTCTACAACATATGTTCACAAACATTAAAAAAAAAAAAAAGAGAACCAGTATGGCAAAATAAGGAAATTCTCAATTTGCTAGAAGACATATTAATATTTCCCCCCATAATTTATCCAGCTATAGGACCAGGTTTTCAGCTGTAGCTGAATAAACTGTAAAGCATACAGATGTTTATTGAAATATTTGATGTGCAAGGCACCCCAGCCACCTTTGGTCTTCCACCAAATCCTGCAACCAGAGACCTGCAGCAGCAGCATACACGCTCTTTGTACAAGGTTTGGTTGTATTTACTGTCGTTAGGTTTTCCACCCTTAGAGGGGCATCAAAGACAGGCTAGCAATTACTCCTGAACAGCAGCAAGAATTAAAACAAGTAGGCATAGCCACAGATTCAAAGAAAGCACAGCAATTCTGGAAGTATTGTAGGAGGTCTAATAGTGAAGCACGCATGTGAAATCTAGCAAACAGGCTAACACAAATTCTAAATCCCTTAAACTGTTAATATTTCAGATGGTTGTTTCTGAATATTTTAGAAGTAATGATAAATATTGAATTTGACGTTTAACAGAGACAGAAAGAGGTTACTGTCAACACTAACTTCAGTGGTAACAATACTGTTTAACTTGGTGTCAGCAGATTACACCTTAAGTTTGAGTATAAAACTTGTAGTTAATATTAAAGACTGTTCAGTCTGATGGAATTTCTCATTATAATGTATTAAATTTTGAATGTTGCAAAAACTTTTTACTTCACAAGTACATGCTACCACAGTCAGAAAAAAATTATGTTGTTTTACTGTTAATTTGAGAATATTTCTTTAAGAGAAATGTAAGATCCTTAATGTTTCTAAAGAATTATCTGAAATAAAGAAAGTTATATCCCAGCAAATTCACAGACGAAAGGGCTCCCTGTAGTACTGCTACAAGAATTTTAAAATCTCATTAGAAAGCATTTCTACAGCTCTTTGAGCTCTAATCCCAAATGGAAAGAGCTAGATAAAAGGAATGTGGATTTAATAATTTTTTGTGTCATGCATACTCTTTTATAGATAATCTACATGCACCCAAAAAAAGATTAGGCTGACCAGTGAGGTCCTCAATTCTACAGTAGCAGTACTTCTCAGCTGCCTTGCATGCTAGTTTTTGGCTAAGTTTACTGAAATCTATAGATTTTTTAAGAACAAATCACAATGAAAGAGTTCATTATATATTTCCATGTTCAAGGTTCTGTTCAAAGCCTTAAACAGCACTAGTATGCATATCTTTAAAGTAAATGCAAAATAACATTTCCCAAAAAGACGTTGCTTTTTAAAGAACAATATTTTGCTTCAGAGTTAGTATCCACAACAATAAAGTAACTAAGATCAAACATGCTTCAGGGTTATTTATATGTGCTGAGAATCTTGTTTTAGATAAGTGTTTAAATAAATATTTGAGAAATGCACTACCTTTACTGTCTTCTGACTTTTTTCCTTCTTTTGGTCACCAACATTAAGCTACCATTGCAAGATCACAAATGTAGCCCTCCAGCTTCAATTTGATTCATATGTATACATAAAGCAGGCCAACTCCTGAGTAACTTTATTTAAGGCTAACTGGATACAGTCCCAGAAGGAAAATGAATGAATCAAATGTAAACTGAAGTCTTGTGATCTTGTTTATGATGACTATGATCTTGGACAAGTAGCCTGGTGGCGGTGAACAAAAATGTCATAAATGGGTATATTTAAGTATCCACTCTAGCATT
The DNA here is from genome assembly GCF_000695765.1 of Mesitornis unicolor. Taxonomy (NCBI): domain Eukaryota; kingdom Metazoa; phylum Chordata; class Aves; order Mesitornithiformes; family Mesitornithidae; genus Mesitornis; species Mesitornis unicolor. Next base: position 21,739 of record NW_010205010.1, on the reverse strand, counting down.
TATCTGGAAATACCATAATGGTTTTAAAAAAATTAGTAATGTTTACCCTAAAATCCTGTTTGATCTATGTTACTATAGACACACACAAAGGGAAAGAAAGAGAGAGAGAGAGAAAGAAGTTTTATGTCATAAGTTACAATATTATATTCCACTTAAGGAAGTGAGAAAATGATTGTAAATATTGCCTCACAAAATTTAAAGAACTCTGTCATTGAATTAAAGAGATAAGTATTTATATGCTCTTAAATGCAGAAATTTGTTTTTGTCATTGTACTTTGATACATGAAAGAGCTATTTCCATTTGATTTAAAACACAACTAAGGATCTATTCTCAGTTTGAGGGAGTTCAAAGGAACCACCAGTTACCTCATCAGACAAGGGTAAAAAAAAATCATTGGACAGATTTGTATATTTTGAAGCCAGAAGTACCATTTTGATTATCTAGTTTGATTTCCTGTAAAACCGTTAACATAGAAATTCCCACACAGACCCTCAACAACTTATTTCTTCATCAAGCCTTTATTTTCTGATTTAAATAGTCCATATGGTTTAAAAAAACCCATAAATTTATTTCATTCTATGTTGACATGCTTTTAGTGTTAGCTCACACAGAAAAGGGATGAACTGACTTTTGCAAGTACCAGTATGGAAATGAGATGGTCAGCACAAATGACTAGCAAATATACCTTAGAGCTTTACGTTTTCCCATTTTTGAAACTGCCAATTCATACTCAGTTTGTCTTCTTCTAATAAGACTTCAAAGAGCTTAGTCCTTTGATATTTATGACAAGTTTCGAGATCCTCTCAGAATATTAACACCAGAGGCACATTTGTAGTTCAAAAAGTCTGAAGAAGAGTTGATCAAGTGATTTTCATTAACACTCTCATTAATAAATGAAACAGACAACATTTTTCTTGTCACTTGAAAATGCAGCAAGTCACCCCATGGACTTTCAACTGCTTTTCCATTCCTTTGGCTGTACAGAATCAGCATTGTTAGAAATGGAGCACTTACACTGAATCTACTCTTTTTCTGCTGACAAGATGTGTTCCAACAAGACTGAGAACACCCTGCCTCTGAAACCAGTGCCTGAGTTTGTTGTTCAGGTGACCTGAAACTGTGCCTGAGTTTCCTGAGCTATCAGTCCACAGAGAAGTGCTGCTGCTGGCAATGCCACAGACAAAAATTTACTTTTTCACCATTACAAAGCTATTTGAGTGACTCTAAAATTCAAAGTGCACATCTGCCCTGATGCAAAGTTTTTCTGAAGGAAAAGACAACAAACAGGACAACTGCAGAGATTTGTTTTGTCGCCAACACTAAAAACAGTTTGTTCAATTTCCTGGTGCCTAAAACTTCAGCAGAACTTCACAAAAATTGATTGATACACCAAATCCCACAACTGACCTATGGTTCAGGAACATCTGGCCTAAAGACATGAAAAAGTTCACTGCATCTGTATATAGTAAATCAAACAGCCATAATGGAACTTGGCAGCCAGTAATATAGAAGTATGGCACACAGAGTAAGTAATGATGGCTTTTACTGAGTTTAAAAAGACCTTAGGACCCATAAGGATCGAAGGTCTTCTTTCCTAGGGTGTCATCATCTGCATAACACTAATGAAGAAGGCAGATCCTAGGTCTCACTTAAACAAATAAAACACATTTTATTTCAGGGATCAGGTCTTTATGCTTTGATTATATCATCACCTGCTGTTCCTCCAAAAGTGGTGATAGAAAATCCTTCTACAACTACAGGCAACTCTGATATCTAAAGTTGGCAGTTTATAAACCAAGGGTTATAGAGTCAATCCCTTCTTTAATCCCTTGGATTACTCTTCTGTTTAGTTTTTCTATGTGTCTCTACAGAGAAGTTTTATCAGGAAAAACTGAATTTGCTTAATGCATATCTATGAATTTGGCCTCATTTTACTTCACGGTTGGCATCCTATGACTTGCTGGAGAACAAACAATATACAGAACATGGCTGCCCTTTTGCACAAGTAACCACAACAACACACCAAACACTTGGATGTCTGGTACCTAAACCCTTTTTCATGTTCCTAGTCAAGAAAACAAGTAGGTACCATAGAATGGGAACAAAATCATATATTGTACTGAGGAGGCCACAGTCTCAATCTGACATTAAGCAGGAAAATATCCAGAGTGGCCTTATGGCAGCTCTGAGCATGGTCCTTCTACCTGGATTCCCAGCACCAAGTCTTTCTTCCAAGTGCAAACCTACAACACTGCATTCAGACGAAAGAGCCCATTTCACTCTTAAGACTACAGAGCAGTCTTGATACCCCCTCATTTATTGAGTAATTTAGTGCTCAGAAGATGCATGTAGGAAATGTCAGACTGGGATTAATTTTCCGCCACAGCTGTACATTTCTCACTTCCCAGGGGAGCACCTTACTGCATGGCTGCATGGAAGGAAGCGCATTTAACAGCTTTAATTGTTCTATTTTTCAGTGGACAATTGAAGAATCATCAAGAGGGAAAAACTGAATGGAAGCTTATACAGCTGTATTTTGTAGGAGGAGAGACCTGAGACATTTTTGGGTTTTCAAGTCTTTACTAATCAGAGCCTTTCAGAGATCCACATGTATGAAAACCTGGTTTGCAGGCTCAACACAAAGTAGGCACTGAGACATCCATCATAGTCAAGTTCAGGCACACACCAAAGTGCAACTAACAGGGTAGCCTTTTGGGAGCTATGGGATTCTGCTTTCCTTGGAAGTCTGTTTTGCAATCCACTGTTTTTGTGATTTTGCTGTAGGACATCAGACATGAAGGAATCCAGAATGGATTCTCTGTTGTCTAATAGGCCATAACTGTCACAGAAAGGTTCTTCTGTGGATAACCTTTCATTCTGTGTTTATTCCTTTATACTGTTTCTCTGATATCTACATGAGTTATTCCTGAATTTTCCTCTCAACAACAGCATTAATACAATATCTAGCAAAGATATTGGGTCCCAACTATCTTTTTTTTTGGGATAATAATCTCTCTAGATCCCTAATTATCTGCCAAATGTGGGTAATTGGTTTAAAAGTCTGGGAGGGAGGGTGTTCTTGCCTTTTTTTTTTTTGTGGGAGGCCTACCAACAGATATTCAGTAAATAAACATTAAAAAAAGTGATCAAAGTTCTACCTTCTTAGGTAGCTAAAGAGTGAGAACCCCTATTAAAACAGGTATCTCCTGAAGCTGGTGCTAGGCAAGCATTTCCGAGGTGTCATGTTTTTTAATCTCATTTCCTGCCTTATCCTGAGGAGTCATCAATTGCACACTGAATGTTAATATACACATCCAGTCACTATGATTTAGTCCTGTCCATAAACAAACCTTCAGATACTGACTGGGTTGCACCACTGCTCTGTAACCCAGCCTTGCTGCCCTGGCACCTCTTTCTGTCATTCTGTCAATGGCTGTAATTACTTTTACTTATTTTTATCTTCCAATGGTTCTTTCCTATTTTTCAATCAGGAGAGTGGCTTTTGTTTCTCATTCTCTTCTCATTTGGAGATTACTCTTCCTCTATCTCTCTCCCTTACCCCTTTACACAAGCAGCTTTATTAACTGCTTGGTTTGGGACAGCAGGAGGTCTAGTGTTGCTTCAGTCAGTATTTTAAAGGCTTGTTCAGTTTCCTCCTGCATGAGTGCACTAGCAATAAATAGTACTATCTAACTACATTAAGCCCTCTGTTGGGTTTACTTTTATTTTGTTGGAGACTAGAATTGAATATAGGAGTTTTAAGAGTCCCTCCGTGATGAGTAACTGATGAACATTTAGTTGAGCTAGCATTGTGTTCTTTCTTTTACGGTTCAGTTGTGTTTTCATAAAACTGGAGGAAGGATCTAATTAATGTACCAAATATCAGTTCCAGCTGCAATATGCATTTTTTTCTATGACTTAGTATTTTCTGTGCTGTGGTGCATTTATGGTTGGAAACATAAATTATTATTTTAAAGAGTGATTAGCTTCAAAGCATAAAGAAACATAAGAAAAAGCCCACCGCATTTAGTATGTTGATCAGAAAAAACCGAGAGACTAGGGACTTAAAACTGGAAAGAGGAATATTAGTTTTGCTGTATGAAAAATGTTAGATTTTTGAGAATGATATTCAAAACAGTGTTAAAGTAAGATTCCTCAGCTCTTACGTGAGCAGTACTTTCCTTATTTGTATTTAATTCTGAATTATACAAACTGAAAAACTGCTCCAGTTGACCCAGGCATATAGCTAATATATCTTGAGAGTTTCATATTGTTTGCATTAGGAGGTGAAACTGGCAATAGCATCAGACATCTCTTTGATGCAATCCCATTTAAGTTACAATAAATGTGCACGAAGTCCTGTCTTCCCCCAGCTCTGCACAGATCCATCAGGAGGAGATAGAGGGTGTTTGCTTATACTTCCATGGCTCTTTCCATCAGATATTCTACCCCAAATGCTACCCTGCATGCTCACTGTCTCTGGCCACCTCTCCCATGTGTTACTTTTTCTCTAAAGGAAGAAGCAAGTCCAAGCACTTCCTTGGCTTTCTTTCATCTGCTACACAGGCCTCTCTATGTATTGCTCTGCAGTTTTTTTCTTCTCTGTTTCTGTTTCGTTCTTGTATATTTATACTCTTCCACTAAAAATATTCCCTACATGCTAAGACCCCAGGGAAAACTTCAGGATCCAGTGTTGCATGTGGCCTTGTGCTCTGGGCATTTGCAGAATAGGCAGAGGCTGCCTAACCAATAACAAGATAAACTACTTCTGACATTTTGCTAAATGGCCTCTCATGCTTATCAGTTCCAATGAGATCTCCTCCAACTCCTAACATCATAATAGGCAGATTCAGTTAAAAATAAAAGCAATATAGACAAATCTTAGATTTATCATTTTTAACCCATGTTATCTCAGAAATCTCTATCCTATTTCAAAGCTTAAGCTATTACAAAAACAGTTAATAAAAGCATCTTGCTTCACTTTTAGTTCTAACCTAAATAATACTGAAGAAATGCTTAGATACTGCAATAAGACAAAGCCAATATATAAACAAAACAAACAGCTCCACCAATAAGTTAAGCAGTGTCTTGAGATGGATTTTCTAGTTTGCCATAGTAGAAAAGTGACATTTTTCCTTGAAGACCACAGTTCCACCACTGAATTACAAGGGGAAAGAAAGTCCTTTTGGTAGAATGTGGTCTTCACCACAGAAGACATTAATCTTGAGACTGCCTTGCACTGGATAAAAAAGTGAAAGAACAGCTGCACAATGGATGCACACTGTAAGGCTCAGGGCTGGCTTCCTCCAGGACCTAAGTGAAAATATGCATTTGGCACAGACAGGTATTTCAGAGCCAAACTGAAGCACTGAACCTTATCTGTTCAAACTTTAGTAGTCACAGTATCTAGGACCCAAAGTTTCCACTGGTGTGGAATACAGAAAAAATAAACAGCTGCATACTCGGAGAGAAAGCAGTAGCTAGGATTTGATTCAGAGACCTTCCTAGCAGGCAACAGGAACACAACTGCAACCACTACCTGGAAGAATCTGGGAGAAAAAGAAATACACCCAGTGACTGGGAAGGTCAGAGGGAATGTGAAGCTGAAACCTTTCTGAAGTGAAATGAGTGGAGCCAAGTTTCAGGTGTTCTCTGTCCACCTTTATACTTTTCTGGCAGCAAATTTTTCCCTCTGCCCATAGTTGCTGGACAAGCTACAGCAGTACAGATGACACTACACCTCACTTGCCTCTTCGAAGATAACCAGAACTCAGCAAGGTGAGTGACAATTACTTCTGTCACTGAACTATACTATACTCTTTTCAGACCTTCCAGGTCTCTCCAAGTCTTCCCAACTCCTTAGCCACCCATGGACATTTCACCCAACCTAAACAGTTTGGGCTGTCTGCTAACACTCTAAGCTTTCATCAGGGACTCATCCTTTTTCCCTCCCAATTGCAAACTAACCAACCCATAACTCACTTGCACCTTTTCAGAACACTTGAGCAAACACTCTCATTCCTACGTTCCATTCCTACCTTCTGTACCCAGATTGGCTTTAAAGCAGATCAGCTGATTTAAAATTACTTTTTCCCCCTTGTTCATCTTCTGCCTTCTCAGTAATTTAGAAACCCTGCCTTGCTAGACCCTCTTATTAGTTCCAGGCCTTGGCTATCAACTTACATTAGCATCAACAACAGTCTCTTCCACAGCTTTTAATGGGTTTTTGTTCAGTTATGCTGTCATATTGTTTCCTTCAAACATGCGTATCTTTGAGTTACACTTTGCCAGTGTTGCCATTTCGCCAACAGCATTAAAGGCTCTCTTTCTGATTAGCAATCTAAATAAAATTTCAGCTTCACCTTTCTATTGTTCATTTCCTGGCAATTTTTCTTGCACTTCTACATTTAAAAAAATACAGATGATGAGCAGGAAAATTACCAGAAGCTAGATGTTTGAGAGGTCAGCTGGCTAGTAGATTATTAGAAAATCAAAGACAGGAGAAGCATTAGAATTTGGTGTCAGTAAGCCTCAAGACCAACTTTAATGGTTTTCAGTATTCAAAACAAATCACCCCAAAACCCCTGAAATTTTGCTTCTTTGCTTTGATACTTCACCTTGAAGAGATACATATTTTCCAAACCAAGAACTCAAAAAATACAGTCCTTGCAGAATATACACTTAAAAATAATCTCAGAAAAACTACCATTTATTTTAAGGCATGAATTCTACTTCACATTTATTATTCTCTCTACATTGTAAACTCACCTTCAACAAGCACTGACTACATCAATATCCTACACTTCTACCAGTCTTATTAGAGAGAAAAAGAACAATTGGAACACAAAATTGAAGATACAGCAGAGGAGCTCGGGCAAAGGAGAAAGTGCAGCATTCAGGGAGTTCACTAAGCTCTGTGTTAATCCGTCCTATTCAGTATAGGCTAGAAAAAGAGGAACACTCTCTAACTTGCACCAAGTCCTGTATTTCTCCTGTATTTGGGATCAGCCAAGCTGTGTTTCCCTACCGCAGGCATGGATCCTGCCACCCAGGCAGATGGGGAGGCTGCAGTACAGGGGTCTTCTCCCCAGACCCCCTGACTCTGGGGGATCTCCTGCAACTTGGGACTCACCTGGGTAGGCAAGCACTTTTGCATCACCTACAACTCTTTGAGGCAGCAAACTTTGGCAGAACTTTTTATCAAGGATCTGCAGAAAGCAGACAGCATGCTCTGGGGAGCTGCACTGGAGACAATCAAAACTAAAACTAGAATACCTGGGTGCTATTTCAAGAATACCAGTGGGATGGCATCTGTGTACCTTAGGTTACACCATGGCACTGTATGAACATTGTCTTCAGCCTATTTTTAACTTAATTCAGCTAAATAGCAAACTTTGCCACGTGTAGACCCATTTCCAGGAAAACTAACATAGCATTTACAAAAACAAGGTAATTTAAAATACTTCTCCGTTTGATTATTTGCTGACTTAAAATAATTTCCAAGGAGACTTTCCGAAAGCTATCCGATAGCTTTTGGCATTTAGGAGAAAGGCCACACTCACTTTATATGGGTCAGCTCTGCCCTCAGATATGTGCTTTTCATTTCACTGAGACTCCTGCACTGTACACCATCATCCAAGAACAAAAATAATTAAGCCCTTTGTGTCCAATTATTGGTTCTCTTAATATGTGCTGAATTACCTATCTGCTTTCTAAAAATGTGTCAAGTCTGCACAGAAAAATTAGGACTAAATTCACTGTCAGCTACTTCTCTGGAAAAAACAAACAAACAAACAAGCAAAACCCCAACCAAACAAACAAACCAAACAAAAAAAAACCCACATAAAACTCCTAATAAAATACAACAAAACCCCTCAAAAAACCACCCCCCAAAAATCTCTTGTCAAGACTGTTATATTCCAGTGTAGATGAGAACTAAATCTGACCTTTACTGTTTGTGCATAGTTGAGCTTGTTATGATGAGAATAACAGTCCTGTGATTGCCACTCTGAGTCCTTTTTTGAATAATTTTATTGGTGGTCTGGTTGTTGTCTATAAAGATGAGGCCACATCTGGTCAAGTGCACAGTCAGTTGGTTCAGGGCTTCCATTCCCAAATGAATATAGCAATATTCAGACACTTTACTGACCAGTTTCCTTTTTTATACACCCTGGATGTGCAGAATTAAAACAACGTATACCTCCCAGAAGCTGTTCCCTTCCTAGACCATCTGGGTAATGAGAGTATCATTTACACCACATAAAAATCTGACATCTGGAAAGGAAAAGGCCAGTCTGATAAGATCACACATACAAGCAGGACTAACCAGATTTTAATCAACCTTTCTGGGTTTGCAGGATGGCTTTTTTTGCAGTTGTTTTGTTTTGTTTTTAAATAGTGGAATGGAAGTAAATGTTTGTTTTAAAGAAGATACTAAAAGTAGTAAAATAAAGAATTTTCAACAAAGAAACCATCTCCAATTCACATTGACAATCTTCTTAAGTAAAAATGAAAGTATGATGAACAACCGCAATCAGGATTTCTTTAAAAAACAAAAAACCCAAGTATGTAATAGAAGGCTAAACTTCACAAGCATAGGAGAAAAGAAGATTTGTGTTGTCTGATTGAAGAACAAACCAGAAGATACTTAATATACCACAAAGTGAATACTAAAATATCTCAAAATGTTTTACTTTTGCCTACCTAAAGCTTAAGTGAGCTATTATGTGCAGTAGATGCTCCTGGACTTAGAGCAGAGTTTTTCCTCAGGACTGATCTAAGGTCAGAAGATACAAACATGACTTTATACTAGTTCAGTGCATCTTCTGGCCTAGGACAGCTGTGAGTCCTGGAGCTCATTCATGGTTTTGTACTCAATATCAGGTTTTAATAGTTGTTTTGGTAGATAATCAGCTCCCTACACATTCAAGAGGAATAAGCACAATCCTCAGAGTCAGGTCATTAGCATTGTTTAGGCACCTACTTTTTAACATTTATATATTTCTTAAAGAAATGGAAAATAACACTGTTTTACTGTCTGGATTAAATCATATAAAAAACAAAACAAAACAAAAACAACAAAAAACTGCAGAAACAAACAAACAAGCAAAAACCCACACACAAAACAAACAAAAAACACCAAAAAGGAAAAAAAAACCCCAAGACCAAAAAATCCAGTTTTGCTCCCCACAGTAAATTCACATACACACTCAGCTTCTTATATTTAACAATTCAAGAGCAGGCATTTTCTGCAGGATATAGTTCCCCTCTTTATTTTATTTGAGATGACTTATCTCAGGCACCACAAAACATCTCATTGTGCCCATGTTCACTGTCACCTTTCTGCAGTCAAATCAACTAGCTAGTAACAAGGAAACCAAGCTAATACAAGTGTCTCCTACGTAGCTGCAGCAAGGGGACCAAGATCAATGGTGCAAGCATCACCAAAGTTTCCCAGGATACATAGAAGCACAGCTCTTACCTGCATTTAGTAGATCTGTACCCCATTTATGGTCCAGAAAAATTCCTAACTGTATAGTTTCCTTACGTGCAATCAAGACATTTTCTTGAAGATCAGTGTTTCCAGGATGGCTGGATGAGTACATGGAGCACAGCTGTCCTTAGGTGTTGTGTGGCATTAAGTTCCCAGCCCAGATAATGCAAAGCACTTAGTTCTTGACTTCTTTTAAGCTCCTATTTTTCAATAAATTTAATAAAATGTTAGGAGCTGCCCTCATTTCGCTGGGACAGAGGGTTTTTTCCTTTCACTCCTAGTAGCTAGCAAGAGTTTTAGTTTGGGTTTGTGTTAGGACTGATATGATAACGCACCAATATTTACTTTTTTCAAGGTTTAATTTTTTAGTCTTTTGCCTGAACCTGTGGTTTCCTTTGGACTTTTTTTTTCTTCTCTCTGCACAAGAGGATAATGGGGGAACAAAAGCCCAGGATTCTCTAGGACAGGAGACCCAGGACAGATGATCCAGGTCTGATTCAAGCAGACCAATAAAAATATATTCTATCCCATAAACAACACATTTATTATGAATTGGAGGGTTTGCAGAGGATGACATTTTTAACCCTTCCTCTCTTCAATCCCTTACTTCCCTTCTACTTCATGATGGTGGCCCGCATCAATTCCTCAGGTTCACCCCTCCCTTGTCACATTTTTGTTGGTGTACAGCCAGTGACTGCTGTCTGTGAGACGAGTATAACTTTGATTGCTTTATTATTATTGTTCCTATTCTTGTTACTATTAATTGGTATAATTATTATTTCACCTTAGCTTATTTAGTTATAAAATAGTCTTTATCTCAACTGAAGAGTTCTTTACTTTTACCCTCCTGAGGAGGAGAGGACAAGTGAGCGAACTGCGTAGTGTTTAGCTGCTTGACAGGTTAAACCACAACAGGAGCATCAGTACTTCTCTGAGCGTAATTTTTCACATGTAAGAGTCAGTGCTCAAAAAGCAAAGTCTACTATGCTGAGATTCCATTGCCTAAACAAAAGCACCCAGGGCATCCGGTTGCTGAAAGACATTTGAAATGTCTGCACAGAACCTACAGGAGATGCAAGCTCTTCTGGAACTGCAGCTGGAGACCCTGCAGAATACTCTAGAGTACATCAAATGTTAACAGTACATAGAAGAGTTTCATTTCCAATGTGTTTGCTGCTGGATGAAATTACTACATTTTCATCTCTCCAGACTGTCTCTTTTTAGCCATCCTCAGTTGGATAGCTGAAACCATGGATTTCTTATTCTTTCTCTTCTGGGCATACCAGGTTAAGCACTGCATAACTTTGTAAAATCAACAACGGTTCTTGTATTTCCCTAATACAACTCCCCACTAAATACTTTCTTTGGATATAATACTAGGCAGACTCATCATGCAAGCTGTCATCTCTTTTTTCCCCTGTGTATTTTTCTGGAATTGTCTTTCAATTATTAAAAAAGTTTACTTAGCCACACTAAACTTTCGTTCCCCCTTATCTGATGACAAACACTAGCAGCAACCTTACAGGAAATGCAACCATCTCTATCATTTTTTTTCTACTCCTGTTCAGTATCTGACTTAAATCAATACAAAGCAATAAAAATCAGAATTCTGAATTAATTAGGTTTATTTCAAATCTATTTTAGGGTTATGGTTACTGATAGACCTCACTGAGGCCTCTTTCTTACAATATTTAAGGGCATGAATAACTCAAGGAAATAGTCCCACTGATACCAGTGAGATACATGAATCCAGTTACACACAGCCTAAAACAAGACAGGCATTTAAGAACCTAAATGGATCATAGAGATATCCAGAAAATCCATATCTAATCCTTGTTGTGCCCACATTCCTACCAATAAAGTAATATTTCAGCAAAAGTCTGCACCAGTTAGCAGTAAGTTACTTAAGACCCTCCAGCCAGCTGCTCAGAGGTACCCAAGCTTCCCACCAAAGGCAGCTACACACTCACAGCCAACAACTCCAAACTGAAAAGGTAACAGGAGATTTATGGTAGACCTCAGCAGGAGCAGCAGCAGGCCCACAGTGAGGTGGGCTGCACGTTTCTTTGGAGGGCCTCAATTTTCTATATGTGTTTGGGTTGCGTATCTGTTCTATTAAACACAGAAGTTTAATGCTGACTCCTGTTTGCACACTGATGGTTACAATTGGTCCACAATCATTTCTTAAACATCCTGTCCAAGATATCAGGTTTTATTAACAACGAAAACTAATTTCACTGACAGATCAAAGATGACTGTGGCTTCCTTGCAGCTGTTAAAATTGTTTAAAAGCAGGAATATTTCTTCCGGTTGGGAAAAGCAAGACCAAGCTGGACTTGGGTTTTCAAATATTTTCTTCAAATAAAAGCACAAATAAATTTTTCCTCAGAGAGTCTAGAATAACTGTTTTGGAGAGCGAACCGATCATACAATCACTGTGAAAAGACCTGGTTTGTGATCATACTTCGCAGTGCTTGCTCATAAAGAAGCAGCCTTTTAATCTCACATTTGGTTTAACGTATACTATGAGATAGAGTGAATAATTCAAAATGACCTGTATGTAACCTTTTTCCCTGCTCATGAGAATAATCCCATGGAAAACAGTTTCTTCAATAGCTTTTCATTTGAACTTAAATGAACAACATTTCTCATAAAAGTTGCAACTTCTTACACTCAAGTTGCACTAGTCAAGATCCATGCTGCAGTAGACAGGCTCTCCTACCCATTAGCAATAGCACGGTAACATCTCACATCTAAAGACAGACTGTATGAGTGCTTCATCTCCTCTGCTTTATCTCCTCTCTTGAATCACAGAATCACAGAATATTAGGAGTTGGAAGGGACCTCGAAAGATCATCCAGTCCAACCCCCCTGCCAGAGCAGGATCACCTAGACTAGGTTGCACAGGAATGCGTCCAGGTGGGTTTTGAATGTCTCCAGAGAAGGAGACTCCACAACCTCTCTGGGCAGCCTGTTCCAGTGCTCTGTCACCCTCACAGTGAAAAAGTTTTTTCTTATGTTCAGGTTGAACCACGTATGCTCCAGCTTGCACCCATTGCCCCTTGTCCTGTCATTGGACATCACAGAGAAGAGCCTGGCTCCTTCCTCCTGACACTCGCCCTTTACAAATTTATAAACGTTAATGAGGTCACCCCTCAGTCTCCTCTTCTCCAAGCTAAAGAGACCCAGCTCCCTCAGCCACTCCTCATAAGGGAGATGCTCCACTCCCTCAATCATCTCTGTGGCTCTGCACTGGTCTCTTTCAAGCAACTCCCTGTCCTTCTTGAACTGAGGGGCCCAGAACTGAACACAATATTCCAAATGTGGTCTCACCAGGGCAGAGTAGAGGGGAAGGAGAACCTCTCTCCACCTACTCACCACATCCCTTCTGATACACCCCAGGATGTCATTGGCCTTCTTGGCCGCAAGGGCACCTTGCTGGCTCATGGTCATCCTGCTGTACACCAACAGCCCCAGGTCCTTTTCTGCCTGAAATGGATTGAATGGATTACACAAATGGTGTTTGGATGGACAAAAGCTCAGCGAGGCAAGGTAGCTGCACACCTCACTCCCTCACAGCTGGCTGGGGGAAAGGAACCAGTACATGAGGAGGCAGAGACTCTGCCTGGTCACATTAGCCACAGCAACGCTTCAAGTGAGAAACTATGTTCTCCATCAGTAATAAATCTAATATTAAGGAAATGTTATATTGAACATATACTTGATGGCCCAGCAGTGAGCTGGCCGAATGCAAGTACAGGACACAACAATAATTTGTGTTTTCTTTTGTTATATTGCATTTCATGCAAAATTATTCCAGATGAAAAAGCATGAATAGCTAGGATACGGCAGACCCACACCAAGGTCACTGTGATTACAACTGCATTATTGAGTCCAGAAGTATCCTTGGCTTCAGAGGCACATCCTGGCTATGCCCTAACTTCGTAATGTAGAGAGTGCCAGATATGCACCATTTCCCTTTTCCATTCCTCCAACACTCTGGTTTCTACATCAAGGAAAGTCAGGCACAGTTTTGGCTTAGGAGGCTTCATAACTGAGTAATTTTTGCTTTGAGAGAAATATTTTGGTCTCATAACATTATTAAATGTGCATCAGTTCTTTAACTCACTTGGAAAAATGCTTATCAGCTACAAAAATCTTTGCAAGGGCTAGCTAGCAACAATATGTGCATTGGGCTTCAGGTAATTCTATGTATTATGCACATAAATTACTGTCCTTTTAAACTGACAATGAGTTATACTGAACTCGCACAGACACATCAGATATTTTTGCCAAAGCAACAGTAAAATCTAGGAAGATGTAGCTACCAGAGGTCTCATACATTAAGCCACTCAACTAGGACATTTTAGTCCAATAACTTTACTGTTACCTGTATTTCCTCATACACAGCTACTAGAAGAATACAAAGTAAGCTGCTGTGCTCCAGAAGACCAGGAAGAAAGAGGAGGATTTGGGGGAAGAGGCCATGCTAGTAGCCAAGACAGTCTAAAGCACAGAGGCCCCTCCTTCCATAACTTTACTGCTTCCTCTCACCCTTGCCATAACCTTTTTGCAGAAGCACAGAAAAATCAGTTTTGCCTGCACTACTGATGAGCTCTGGGACTAAAGCATTCCAGGACTACAGGATATACAGCCTCCGCCCTCACCGACAGCTTCAGCCTGCAACTGCTACCACCTGAGCAATCTTAGCACCCAAGCAATGCCCACCCCAGAGAACCAGCACCAGTATTTCCAATGTAGTTGCTTTTCTTCAAAAACTGTGCTACATAAACCAAATGTTTTTCTGATAGATTTCTGCCTTCTTTACTGTTCTGCATCCACCAATTGATTTCAATGTGCTGCTGATTTAGCTTTAACTTTTTTTAGGCAGAATGCTTTGCACTGCACAGACCAAAATCTTTGGCAGTGTTGCTGCTTGGAAAATGGAAACTGCACTACCAAAATAATTGCTCAGGATGAGGATAGACTCAGTCTGGAAAAGAGGGAATACTTTCAAATTGCCAGCTTTCACCTGTAAGTACACTGTACACTTTGGCTAAATACAGCATAAGTATGACTCCAGTGAAAACAGAAAAAACCCAAGACCAAAGCTCTGACTGGGAAGGCAACTAAGAGTGTTCTGTCCCATTTAAGAACAGAGGCCAGGAGTACAGTGAAAGTATATGCTAAGTATACTCAAAATAGCCATGTGCAAGTAGGGGAGAAAAGTTAGTTTACTCATTAGGTGTTAAGCTCACCATTTTAATAATTCCTTTGACTTTTATTGCCTAATTTAAGATAGTTTGGGTTTGCATTTTGAGGTTCTGTGCAAGTTCCCTTTGACTTCATTGCGATTAACAGGTGCCTCACATTTCTAAAAATGAGCACTTTCAGTGCCTCGAATGCTAGCTATAGTGGGTTTTTTTAATATATGACAATTTATAGCTAAAGCATTAAGAGTTCTGTAGAAAGTAGAACTTGGCTTTTACTTTAGTATAGTCTCCCTCCAGAAAATCTTTTATTCACAGAATATAAGGAAAAGAGAACCATGAAGTTGTCCACTGCCACCTCCCATCTAGGTGCTCCTGCATTAAGATCAATAATTTCCCTTATTCATAAATTCTACGAGAAGCAGCTAAAAGGGACTGTGGAAATTCTCAACAGTGTTAAAATGTGGAGTGTCCTGGTTTGAGCTAAATAGAACTAATTTTCTATTAAGTGATTTTACTTTTCAGCTCAGTCTCTTTTAAGTGACTGAACTTGCTGAAAACTGGCAGCATGTTTTCCCAAACAGCGCTGCTAGAAGATATGCTCAAGGTCAGTTGTCTCATCCTGGGTGCTGTGTCTGCGTCTACGGGGGGAGAAGCAGACCCAAAACTGACCAACGAGGTATTCCATCCCACATACGTCATACTCAGGATAAAACCGAGAGATCACGAGGGTCTTCGCTGGTTTTTTTTGCCTTTTTTGCTTTGTTTTCCACCGTTCTTTCCATCTCGATCCTTCCGTCCGTCTCGATCCTGCAGAGGCCGAGGCCTGAGCAGAATCCTGCTTGTTCGTCTGCCGCTGATCCTGATTTGTGTGTCCTGCATCCTGCTCCCACTGCTGCTGAGTTTGGTCTGGGACTTTTCCAGTGCCCGGCTCTGCAGAGCCTCTGGTGACGTATTCGTCATTGGGGGGAAGGGTGGGGGGAGGATTTTATATTGGTTTTGTATATATATTTGTACTTATTTGTATATATTTCATTATTTTCATATTTACAATATTATTCTGTAGTATTAGTATTATTGTTTCATTAAATCTGTTAGTTTATTTTCCAACCCGTAAAGTCTCTCTCCCTTATTCTCTTTTCTCTTCCCTTCTGGGGAGGGGAGAGGGGTTAACAGAGAGCGTCTGTCCAGGATTTAGTGGCCGGCCCAGCCCTAAACCACGACATGGGGTCTGGTTCAAAAAACGTTTTTGTTAGTCCTCCGCTGAAAACACTGTGGCCAAGTGAGGTTTTCTTCCCCACTTCCCATTGGTTCAAGTCGTAGTTTTCATTTCCAGTCATACTAAATTTTCACTATTGCTTTTGACGATGCTTTGGAGACCTCTCTTCACCATCTCAGAAAGCTGGAATTCTTACGTCATCTACCTGCTTCATTGCTACCTGACTGTTACCCTGAATTGGACAGAAGACCCTTTTAAGCCTCAATCTCACCTTTAATTATTAAACTGCTTTGATTATGAAATTATTAAACAGGAAAATTACTAGAGCACAGAATTTCCTAGAAAAGATGTCCCTTCTGAACACAGGCAATATTTGAAGATTACATCTCACATGTAAAGTATCATTTTAAAAAAATCAATTTTCATTTTCAAAAAGCTTAAATCCATTACTCTAGCTTGCTTTCACTTAATAACTTTTCTATGCAAGTCGAGACAATGCAGACATCAAAAATATCTGGGATGTTGCGATAACATATGGAGCCATCTGATGAGAGATCATCCAGCCAGCTGAATGCATAGGCAGACAACCTTCTCCAAAAGCAGCCTCTGCAAGCCTTATCCTGCAAGGTGCTGAGAGCCTCGTCTCCTGCTGACTGCAACGGGGATTGAAAGCAGACAAAAAATTGCAGGAGATGATCAATATCTCTGAGACCTGGGCCCTTAAGGGGCTCAGATTTCAAATGCCTGGGTCTTACTGCAGCTGTGCAACAGAAATAAAACTTCCTACAGCTCCAAGGAACATTGGAACAGAACATGGCCAAATCTTAATGCTTAATAGGGCCATTAGATCTCCTTCCTAAAACATAGTAGCCAGCAGTACAAACGAGCAAGATTTTTTTAAATCAGGTTGAACGCAAAGTCCTTAAATGTACTAGCCAAGAGTGATAGTTAATTTGCTTGCGGTTCAAATTACAAAATCATTTGCTCTTCTAAAAGTAGTAAGGAGGGGAAAAAAAAACAACCCCAAAACCCAGCAACCAGCAGGTATACAACAAATATGGCTCTCAGATAATTACATTTAAAAAAAAAGACTTCTGTTTAAGTTGTATATCCATGACATCAGAAGCCCAGGAGCTGACACAGTGTAATTTGCCTTTGACTACTAAGGGCCCCAAATAAATTATGGGGCTCAGGAACGTTTCTGTCTCTCAAGTCTATGCTGGCATGAGTCAGATGATGCTCACACTCTCCTCTTCCTTTACCCAGGGCAAATCATACCAGGTCCTAGACTCCCTATTTCAGAAGGATGCCCTAATCCAGGGTTCATTTTATTTTTGTTCTCTTTTTGGCCCTTCTTCAGATTCTTATACTACTCTTAGTTGTATGTGGCATTACTTCAAGGAAAAGCTGAATACCTTCTCCACTTCAGCCCATTTACCACCATTTTATTACTATTTTTTAAGCTAGTGCTTGAAGCATTGTCCTCGAAAATGTGGTTTAAAGACCAGAGAACTGAGATGAGCACTGAATCGACTTTTTTTTTTCCCCTAGAAAAAATCTTTGGCTGTTATACCAAAGATTTGCACTGTAATTATTTTTTTAATTAAAATTATTATGGCTGCCATGCTGTTAGATAAACTTTGTGTTTCTACCTTCAGTTAGTTTTTTATCAGGCAGCTAATTGTTTATCTTTTTTTTTTGACATTTGCATTGCTAAGTTTGTGTCTAGTCACAACATTTAGAAAAGACTTTTAAGTTTTTGGTTTACTTATTAGTTTTGAAAAGGGGCATCAAACATCTCTTAGATATTACAGGAGACTTACTATTAAAAGCTGCATAAATAATCAATTGCTCAGACACATTATTTGACTGCAGGCCAAGGATCCACTTTACAAATTCATGACCCACTATATTTAAGTGCAAATAGGTAGCTAAGCAAGGTATATGAAAGAAGAAAAATGACATACGAGGCCAAATAAAAAAGATCCTTTCAACAAAAAACACTAAATATAAATGAGTATTCCAGATGTTTCTTGTGATGAAACAAAACATGCAGCAAATGTTAACAGATTGATGATAGACGATTAAAATGGCTGGAAAACAAATTCCAAGGCACAGAATATATGTGACACCTGAAGGCTTCAAGGTTAGGCTGGGAGCCCAAGAGAACAGAGGTTCCAGGATGTCGATCATCCATCAGGTATCTGCACAGGACTAAAGGGAAACCCACAAGTGGGGAAAACATTAAAGAACATTCATGAACAGGAGGGAAATTACTATATCCAAACATATGGAAGAATTACTGCCCTTTCTTCATGAATTTATTTTTACCTCCAAGAAGATAAAGAACAAGATCCCAGAGCATTTAAGTGCATGGTGACTTGGGATTCAAGGGCTTGGATTTGATTACAAAACACAGTAAGGTTGCATTTTTCACCTCTGCAGTAATAAGAACCTAAAGTTACATGTAGCTGAATTGATTCTGTAACAGACAAAAACTGGCATATGGTATTTTGATGTCTTTGTCTTAATCCTGTAGTTCCCACTTGTAACATTAAAATACAAAAATTCCTCTAATAGTTGTCTATGTTCATTATTCTTGAAAGTGTTTAGCTAAACAAGTAAAAACGCGCATGTTGCAGAAGTCATCATCCTGTGTTTCAACATATACAAACTGGTTTGTTTGTATCTCCTAATAAAATACAGTGCAAACACCCAGCCAAAGGTGTGGAACCACAACTCTGGGTCAGGTCACTGCCTTTTATGAAGTACAACATGTACAGTAGATGCCCAAAGAAAGACATCTATCTCTGTTTAAAACAAACTAGAGTTTTGATTACATCCATATTGGTAACAGCACTTAGAGCAAGTCGGATAACTTGTCAGTCATGCTATGCCAGTTCATACCATCTAAAAGCTAAGCCTCAAGTCTGTGTGACCAGGAAATAACCCACTTCCCTTTCCAGGTTCCCAGAAGGCAGTCATGTCTGCCAGAAGCCTCTGAGATGGGCAGTCAGGCCCTTCATAGTCCTTTCACTGACAAGCCTTTGCTCTGCTCTCTAAGGCTGTCATCTTCTATTCCAGTCTTTGCTCACAATGACACCCAGCACCAGGACCAGCTTGCATTTAACTGGCATTTCATATCCATTTCATGCTGTATGGATTCACCATTTCACAGTGCTATTGCAATGACAAAGCAATTCTTATATCCTTTTTAAAAAAAACTAATTATACTGGTAACAGCTGACCCTACAATTCTTTGCTAGTCTTTTCCTAAACCAAAGTCAAGCCTCTCAAAGTAGAATAAGTGATGCAGTGTAAGGGAAACCTTGAGTTGCATT
>NW_010205010.1:0-2444 GCF_000695765.1 Mesitornis unicolor | reverse complement strand
CCTGCGGCAATGGGGACTGTACACAGTGATGCTGCTTATCCCTAAATTGTAAAAGCGATAGGCAGCCCAGGGCACAGAGCTCATGCCACAGCCACCAAGGCTTTCAGTGAACTGAAATCCCTAAATCGTACTCAACTCCCCTCTCTGCCCTCCACATCAGTATTGAAATCTCTATTGTTTAAATTCACTTGTTGCTCTGACTTTCCAGTGTAGGTGTTAAACAAATTTAGAATCTTTGGGTTATTTTCTTTGGCTTTCATCCACTTAGTAGTATTTATTTTTAATCCTGGCACTTGAATACTGGGGAAAACCAGACCCCAGTGTTAGATTCAGCAAGACCACTGTTTTCCTTATTCTCACTAAGTTTGCCATGATGGTAAGTTGTAACTCAGTGAATGTGTGGCACACAGCAATTTCCTCAGGAGGAGAGTGCACTTTGCAGTCAGTATTAGAAAAGAGGAATAGGAAGACAAACAGAGAAGCAGGGTAGATCATCTAGGTCTAGAGGAGACTGAATGTAGAAACTGAAGAGTATTGAAATCAGAAAAAAGCCTGAGAACACGAGTCCTGTGACCTGTGAAGAGTAACACTCAAGATTGGTGAAGAAACTGAAAGATGGATCTGAGTGCAGGTGTTTCTTATTTTTCCTATCCCCTTCTATTTACTCACTGAGAATTTTGCCAAGAGTATCACAGAGAGATGAAAATAACACAAATACAATCACTGCAAGTATATTTGTCCAAAAGTGCTGCATGAAGTGAATTGTGACTGTGTTAGAAACTGGCCATGATATCAGTGCTGCTTTCCTTAGCTATCACATCAGCCTGAGAAGAGAAATAGAACAGAAGTTTGACACAGAGGACTGAACTTCAGATGCTGGGAAGGCAGCAGAGCTGCTACCAACAAATTCAATGCTGGGTAGAGAACACGCTGAGTGATTTAACATATACAGCCATACCTAAACTACAGATCAAAGCTCTCAAGCCAAGAGCAGATGGATCTGACATGGACATCCAATATGGATGGATATGCACAGTATGGGTCCAGCCCAAAATCCCTTCTCCTCCTCCAAAATTAAAATAAAAAATGAAAAATGTATGTGACATTTCAAAAAAGAGCACTGATACTGAAGACTTAAATTCAAATTCCGATTCCAAAACAAACAGGTTTCTCAGCTCCCAAATAATTTTTTGGCTTGTTATGTATTGTAGGGGTACGGTATGGGACTCTTATCCAAGATTATAAAGATGAGATTCAACTATGCAGGGCCAACTTGTGACCCTAAATGACTGGGGAATAAGGCAACAGAAGAAATTTAATGTAGATAAATGTAGAATATAGCACATGGAAAAAAACCCAATCTTTACTTTGCTCACAAAAAATGGACTCTGAAGTGGTGATTACCAGTCAGAAACAGACCTTGGTGGTGTTGTATACAGTGCTAGAAACATATTAGCTCAGTAACCTTAAAAATAAAAAAAATTCAAATGAACAGCCTCACCAAGCCAGGATGGTGCTGGATATCCTGGAGGGGGAAAAAACAAAACAAAACAACAAACAAACAACCTCTTTCATCTCAAAATTTGTGTTAGAGACATGATTGGTAAAAGCTGAAAAACCTTCTAGACTGACTAGTAAGGACAGAGCTGCTGCTTCTCTTTTCCTTACACAGAAGCTTGACTTTAACCCATAGGTGAATGTCAGTCATCCTTTATATAATCACCTCCCATTTAGGCTCTACTCTTACATTTTCCTATAAACACCTGCTTCTGATCTCAAAGACAGAATACTAGCTAAGTGATCTGACCTAGTTAAACTGCTTTTAGGTCCTCCTCTTCCCTCAAAAGGGAAATGAACAGAAATCTTTCATAGGAATGTGAAGACCTCTCATTTATCTGAATTTTCTCTTGCCAAAGCAAAAGCACCCCATCATGAAGTAGAGAGGGGTATAAACTTGCCCAGTTTCAGAAATAAATACTTGAAGGAAAGAAATACAGCAAGGAAATGCTTGACTGTTCTTACAAACCTTTCCAGAATAAAAGTGAAAACTGTAATATAGTTCTTCACAGTAAGTGGTGGCAATATTTTCTCTTTATTCTTCACTTCACTACTGGAGATATCTCAAAAGCAACAAAATAAGCCTTTGTTGCAACACACCTATGCCATTTTCAACTAGCACCGAAATTCCTCAACCCCATAGAGTTCATCCAAGAGTCTTACCTGATTCTCATAAGTGAGAGTGGGTTCATATTAAAGCTTTCTTGTTTTACTCATTACAAAATTACACATAATCATTAGCTGTTTCATTGTCTTGACCATGGTATCTGACCACAAGATGAAAATTGTGTTTCTCATTTTCTACAATTAAGTTTTATGAACTGTGGTCATTTATACCAATTTTAAAACCCAGATAAACTCCATCATCTTTGCCAAGTCTTGGGAAA
>NW_010205009.1:956-8565 GCF_000695765.1 Mesitornis unicolor | reverse complement strand
AGGTCCCTTCCAGCTCCTGTGATTCTGTGATATACAGATTATAGAGATATTCATGGGGCTGGAAATACGTAGCATTTTCTCTCTAGCAAGTCAAAATACTCCAAATTGATTTCTATAGCAGCAACCACTGGACTCAGGAAGTGATTTTGAGAGAGAATTTAAAGTAGAGAACCAGATTTAATCTCGATCATTTTAGCAGTAAAACTACAAAGGGTTTTATGTACTTTTGTATTAGGGGAGCACAGGTTTTCTCATTATTGTCAAATAGGTAAAAAATTACAAACTTCAAGGTTTTATTAAAGACTGGACCTGCTGCAGTCTCTGCTCCTGAAGGAAACACCCAGAGTTTCCTCACTAGAAACACATCAGGTTCAGGAAAGTGTTTATCCTCTAAAACCCCTTTTTTCTCTAAATTTTAGGAGGTTCTTCCCTCCTAAAATTTATCAGAGACCCCCATTTTGGAAAGTACTGTATCCAGTGAAGGAGTAACAGATCGACACTGAGCCATCAGGAGGGTGATGAGGAGTTTCAGCTTGATGACTTAATTGTCCTCCTTCATTAGAGTCTTAAAAACACAACTGAACAGGGGGTTGCAGGTAAGATGGAAACAAATGCATCTCAGTAGTAGAGCATTTCAGAAAATCAGGCAATAGAGCACAGATAAAAATCCATAAAGATGGTTTAATTAAAGTGAAGGTACCAATGCTGGCTGCCTGGAAGTGAAAGGAAAAAAGGATGGAAAACCCCAACTCCATCTTCTCTGCTTACCAGCCTGAAGAGAAGGGAACGGTGCTGTCCTGTGCAGGGGAAGGAACCAGTTCATTTATTTATTCCTCCTTTGGAGCAGTGTTTAGAAGCATAAATGACCACAGCCAACCCTGTCTCCCTTTCTCTGAGCTCACCCCTGTGCAATTTCTTGCCTGGGAATACCCAACGCAGCACATTGCTATTTCCTATTTTCTATTTCTGTTTCATCAGCTAAAAATGAGTCCAGAAATGCCCATTTTAGGTGTTTCCCTACCAACAGCAGAGCAGCACAGCGGGCAGGTCCAGCTCCTCAGCATCTCCCACCAGAACAGACATTTGGGCTGATGCTATCACAGAATCACAGAATCCCAGAATGTCAGGGATTGGAAGGGACCTCCAAAGCTCATCCAGTCCAATCCCCTGCCGGAGCAGGAACACCCAGATGAGGTTACACAGGAAGGCGTCCAGGCGGGTTTTGAATGTCTGCAGAGAAGGAGACTCCACAACCTCTCTGGGCAGCCTGGGCCAGGGCTCTGTCACCCTCACTGAGAAGAAGTTTCTTCTCCAATTGAAGTGGAACCTCCTGTGTTCCAGCTTGTGTCCGTTACCCCTTGTCCTATCATTGTTTGTCACCGAGAAGAGCCTGGCTCCATCCTCGTGACACTCACCCTTTAAATATTTATAAACATGAATGAGGTCTCCCCTCAGTCTCCTCTTCTGCAAACTGAAGAGCCCCAGCTCCCTCAGCCGCTTCTCATAAGGGAGATGCTCCCTTATCCTTACCGATGCTAGATATCACCTAAAGTGATATTTCCAGAAGTTCTAGCAAAAAACAGCTCAGTTTTGGACAGATCAGGGGAACAGGGGCTGCAGGCAACAGGGGAACGATGGGAAAACTGAATGACTGAGACAAGACACAGAGCCAGAAGGCGTAAGAGAGAAATTCACTGATAAAGGCACCACTAAGAACCACCTCATAGGAGCTGCTGCTCCTCCACAACTCAGACACTGACCTGAAACCTCCACAATTTGTGCAGTGTTTCATTAGCAAGGACGGTACCGCATCTCTTAAACCTGAATGCAATGATACACATTGCACCTTTGGTAAGGGTTTGCATAACAAGTGCTACGTGGAGTTAAGTGATTTCTTTTTAATAGAAAACCCTTTCTAGGACCATTCTGTCTGACCCACTGCATGTCCCACTCACTGCTCTCACAGCATCCTCCTGGTTTGGACTCATTATTCCAAAAAAAAAAACCTTAAATTGTCCATAATTTTCATTTTTCTTAAAAAATATGATTCCATTTTGAACACAGCAACATTAATAAATTACTTGGAGCTCTTTCGAACCTTTATTTTTAAACCACGGTGAAACAGCATCCTAGAGGAGCCCTCCTGACTACCCAGAATCTCGCTGTAATGTCAAATACAGCGCAGACGAAAAGCCCAAATGCAGAAATAATCTATGTTCTTGAATCCTTCCCCCTCAAATGACTTTTTGGAATATTAACACAAAGCAGCACAAAAGCCAGAGACAAGGGGAAAGGCAGAAAAAGCCACTGGTTTATACCTTAACAGGTTCTTGCTGCTTCTTAATATCAAAAATGCCAGTACTGGTAATAATCATTCTAAGTACAGGTTTGGGAGAATGCAGGTGTTTTGGTATGAAATGTACAGTTTTGGCTAAGATTCCAAACCTATTTTTATATTATTTTGCCTTAATATGGAAAAGAACACGTACTTAGTATTAAAGATAAAAGAAATCCAGGTTACTTACTCGTTTTTTTTTTAAATAAATAGAAAACTCAAACATTAACCACTATTAAAAAAGCAAAAGCAGCTTTTGAAATCAATAGGAAAAGAAACACACCTAAATCTGATAGATTACATTACTATAGAGTGTATTAATTACATCATATTATAATTTGATAGAGTGTATTAATTACATCATATTATATTAGAGTGTATCAATCATATCATATCAATTATATTAACCCCAAAGTCACCAGGATTTGGGTGAGGCCGGCATCAGCTGTGCTGTGTTTTATGGAGCCCTGGGCTCAAACACAGCAGGAAAACTCGATTTATTATTAAATTAAGCATGTGATTGTATCACACAATAATAACAATGAGTACTATCAAATTAAAATATGTGATTACTTAGGAGAAGTAACCATTTTATCCCATGTTCATCCGTGTCAGATGTTAATGTATTCCATTACTATCAGTATCTCATGATCTCAGGTCACCAAACAGTTTCCAATCATCTTCTCCAAACCAATTTACAAACACACTTCTCCTTTACAAACTAACACCAATTCACCACTGACATTTTCAAGGTAGAAAGCAAGGTTTATCAGGTTACGGTGCCACAAAACAGTCAACTTAAATTAAAAAGTCCAGCAAAAACCTTGATAAGAAGAAGAAATGGCATTGATACACAGAAACGGTACCAACCCAAAGCCCACGTGGACTAAAACCTTCCCAGCCCTTTTCTTCTGTGACCACCTTTTAGTGCAACCGCCCTTTCCGCTCCTGCTTAAATCCCCATCCCCTGGAGTTTTCATCCTCCACCAGAAATCTGTGTGAGAAAACGAGTCTTCTCTTCAATATTTTGGGCATTATTCAAAGGCTTTTCTCGTGGATTCTTCCCGTGAAGGAGCATCTCAAAGAATTCGTGCTAGATTTCAGCCAAAAATGCTCAGCAGAATTCAGTAACTTTTACAAGGCTACTTTAGCTTCCAGAAATCAACTTTTTACTGGGTCAAATTTCTGGATAGGGGCAAGAAACACATTAAAATTACGTTATTGTAGTTCCTGGTGGGGAAAAGTTACTCAGAGCTGCATCAACCTTTAATTTGGCTCCGTTTTAGACCTTCAAAATTCTGAATGACGCTGGTTTTCAGCATTCAGTTTTGCCTTTGAGTTATTTTAAGGTGTACTCCAACTATAAACCAGAAAAGAGATGCTTAGAATTTCTGAAATTTAGCTGTGTAACAACAGGTTGAAGTCAGAGTGATGTAAGTTAAGCAGTTAGCACAGAGCCCACAGGGAAGTACTTCACTGGTAAAGGGTAGGTAATTATTAAAAGTAATTATTAAATACAGTGAGCAAGACTTAAGTTCCCAGGTTAGCATCAGCAGAGCAAAACCAGGTACCCAAACGATGGGAATGGTCATTTTCATCACCTTTTTATTTCCCGCCCGCGTTAATGAATTCTTTAATTAATTTAATTCTTGTCTCCAGACTCTGAGATGCTCTGTGGCAAAGCTGGATCTGAGCGGTTCGCTGACGCTGACAATACTGGGGCATTTGTGATTTCCAGGTTGAAACAGGAAACTCAACAGAGGTTGCTTTAAAGTCCATTGAGATGATTTTCGAGTGCTTATCTGGAGCCCATGACCCCAAGATGTGGCAAGCACTAATTGCCACGTCACCCAATTAATGCCACCCTCTGATTTGTTAAATAATTTTTTTAATAATACATTTTAATATTTTTTTAATAATTTTAATTCCTGCTTCATTCCTCCTTCAATTCCTTGTTTCAGTGCAGAAAGTTAAGCCGCCCCCGCATCTGGAATATTGTGTCCAGTTCTGGGCCCCTCAGTTCAAGAAGGACAGGAACTGCTGGAGAGAGTCCAGCGTAGGGCTACAAAGATGATCAAGGGAGTGGAGCATCTCCTGCTGAGGAGCGGCTGAGGGAGCTGGGTCTCTTTAGTTTGCAGAAGAGGAGACTGAGGGGAGACCTCATTCATGTTTATCAATATTTAAAGGGTGAGTGTCACGAGGATGGAGCCAGGCTCTTCTCGGTGACAAACAATGATAGGACAAGGGGTAACGGACACAAACTGGAACACAGGAGGTTCCACTGAAATTGGAGAAGAAACTTCTTCTCAGTGAGGGTGACAGAGCCCTGGCCCAGGCTGCCCAGAGAGGTTGTGGAGTCTCCTTCTCTGCAGACATTCAAAACCCGCCTGGACGCCTTCCTGTGCAACCTCATCTGGGTGTTCCTGCTCCGGCAGGGGGATTGGACTGGATGAGCTTTGGAGGTCCCTTCCAATCCCTGATGTTCTGTGATTCTGTGTGAAACGCTTGCAGGATTTGGGGCTGACCACTACAAACCAGCGGACAAAAAGGTAAAGAGAAGGGACATCACTGAAAGGAGAAGGGCTCGGGTTGAGGAGGAGAAAGCAGAGGCACCATCCTTGGAGGGAGCCTCTTTTAAGGGACAAGCGGACACAGCCCTCAGCAACCTGGTCCTGAACCCAGTTTATTGCCATGTGGCAATCTTACAAGTAATCAACACATGCACTCATTAGCATCTTAATGAGATTCATTTTAATAACACGTGACTATGTTGGAAAACAAGAAAACCAGCTATATTCCTACACTTATTGCTGGATACCCTCCCACAGTCCATATGCTTAAACATGACTCCTCAAACCCTGTTTTCAATCACTCACACAGCAAAAGTAGAAAAAGCTCACTCTTCTGCCAGCAGTGCAAAAAAATAAACGCATTAACACAGATGCTCAGGATAATTACAAAAACACGAGGCCACCCACCACAGCAAGCCCCAGTCCACCGCGCTGGGATGGGCCAGAAAGCAGCAGCCTGAGCAGATCGGCCACCTTGTGTGCGGTGTCCACATTGAGGCGTCCACCTCTACACCACCCCCTTTGCTGCTGTCCCCAAGGGAGCACTCCTCCAGGAACCACACACACAACCCTTCCATGGCTTTTGTTTCTCTATTTCCTGAACGTGATTCAATTTCTGCATAGAAGAGTTTTATTTTGAGTTTAGGGTACAAATTATTACTGTATCTGAGTCGTCGCTGTTTTCCAAACACAACAACTCCATTTCACAACTACAAAAAGCCCAAAGCCAAACGAACCCAAAACAGAATCGTTAAGGTTGGAAGAGACCTCTCAGATCATCCAGGCCAACATCAACCCAACCCCACCATGGCCACTAAGCCACGTCCCCAAGTGCCACATCCAGGCGCTTCTGGAACCCCTCCAGGGATGGGGACGCCACCACTGCCCTGGGCAGCCCCTGCCACTGCTTGACCACTCTTGCAGTACAGAAATTGTCCCTCATATCCAACCTAACCCTTCCCTGGTGCAACCTGAGGCCATTTCCTCTCATCAAACCCCACAGAGGTTCCCACTGATTTCAAAATTAGACCACGATTCCCATTTCAGCCCCACTCCTGTACACATTTAATGCATAACCATGCTGTGCAATAAATAACACCAGGATCTGGGAAATCACAAAGGAAAGAATAAGAAAATACATTAAAAAATGTCATTTTGGGTTCCCTTTGCAGCGGTATCAGTCCTCAGCACAAAAGGAGAGGACAGGAAAAGCAGCCCCGGGGTCCTCGGCGCTGGGGCTCAGTCAGCACAGACCAATGGGACCCAGAGCTGCAGCTGCCAGGGGGTTTTTAAACAGCCCTGGACTAGACCCAGCTGTCTTTGAAGGAGTTTCAGAGATTTTAATTACCAAGTGCCTGCCTGGTTTTAATGAGCACATCAAAATCAAACTCTCAGAGGTCCGTTACTTGATTTTACTTGGCCGAATTTCCATGGCAATGGCAGCTGTGCAAGTGCCGATACACAGGCGACTGCCCCGAACCTGAACGTTACAGCTCGAAAACTTGCAAGTGTGGAGTTGTTTCGGGGAGAAAACACTGAAAACCAGAATATTTATCACAAGACACAGTTTTATGGCTTATGGCTCAGAGAAACAGCTTATCTGTTTGCAATGGGGTTTCATAGAGAGAAAATATAAGAGACAAGCATTGAGCATGGAGAAACTCCAACCTGATATCCTAAATTGAGTAATGTTATAGGAAAATGAACCTTTAATGCGTTCCTCACCACATCTCTCAGGCAGAAGTTTGTGGTTCTAGCCACATTAGATAATATTCAGAATAATCTCTTGTTTTTGCAGGGCTTATTCACAATTGTCACTCTGATAAAAAATATTTAATTCTATTATTTCATCTAAGCACAAACACCTCTGAAGCCAACAAGTGCAATCTCCATAATGCCAGAAGGACAATTAGTCCTCACTAATTAAATGTATGGCGCTGTCACAGGGAGGCTTAAAGAAGAGACAAAGTTTGGAAGTGAAAGCCACACGGCAGAGAGAATATTTCAAGAAAAGGGCACTCGGAGAGGAAACCTGCAGGTATTTAGGACACAAAAATAGCACCGAGCAAACCCAAATAGTCAGCGCTGTGACAGGTGACAAAACCCAGCTCACGACCGCAGCAATTAGAAATACCTGCAGCTCTGTACCTAAAATAGAGAGAAAAGTCATACAAATACGTAGCGCTCGCTGAATTCAGTAGTATTTCCTACGTCAGATGTAAAGGTGAAGAGCAAAAATAAAGTCAGCGACAGCTAATTTAGAAAGATATGAGAAAAAAATGACACACTAAGCAGGTTTTTGTATTGCTACGTACAGATTATTTCGTGTAAGTGCTCCTTTTCCAGGCAAAAGAGCCCCAAATCCAGCTAAACTGATCCTGATAGCCCACCACCAATACTGCTGCAAAATAACACCAGGAGTTTAATTGATCCTCTTTCTCATCTTCCACAGCAGAACGTTTCATTTTGATGCACGTGGCTGAAAGAGCCGAGCCGTGCTGCAGGAGAAAATGGTAACCCCAGGGGTTGGGTCATAGCCACAGGAACCGGGACCTTTTTACTTCCCAGGTCTAACTTGAATAGAAATCCATTACAGAAAATGTTCTTCTGGCCAGTGAGGTGGTGTTTTTCGAAGTGATTTCTCTTTCACATCAACTTCAAGCAGCTCTTGAGAGAGCTCCTCTGCATAAGCAGCACTTGGAAA
>NW_010205009.1:0-925 GCF_000695765.1 Mesitornis unicolor | reverse complement strand
GAAAGAGTGAAAACGAACTTTTTAAAAATTATTATTTGCACTGGGAAGGAAACCAACCATAAAATGCCCCAAACTCTGCACAGATTTGCATGCCAATTTAAATGAGATTTAGGGAGCTCTTGGAGAAGCTGCTGTTTCCTGCTCCTGAGAGCATTTCTGTGGTGGGACACTCAAAATCTGACCCATACCCCAATCTTACCCCAAAATGAATGCCGCGGTTATTTTACCAACTGCTTTTTTCTAGATAAACTGCACATAACAATGAGTCAGCAAGGTAAAAACGGCATTATTCTTTCATTAATGAGGACAGATATTAAATTAAATTAATCAGTAAGGCTGTACTGTGCTGCAGCGACAGGATACCCAGCACAGCGGCCTCCTGCACAGTCAGGATCCAGAGCTGCGAACATAAAATTGGAAATTGAAAATGATCTTTTCAATTTGGAATGTGTTTTTACTCCTTACCAGCATACAAGTGGGGAAAATACTTGGAATATTTGAACTCTCACCCAATGTCTTTCTCTCCACTATTAGAAAGTTTATAAACGTCACCGAAATGCAGACACATTCTGGTCAGAACATGAATTTCAATTCTACCTGTTAATCTTAATTAACAATTAATCTAGGCAGAGCCAGATGCCAGAAGAGGTCCCACACCTTCCCAGGGCTCCACTGAAGCCCTTGCAGGCCAACTCCTCAGCTTTTCCAAAAAGCCCAGCACAAAAACACCCCAAACTCCTCCCAGCATCTTCGATTTCTCCGCCACAAACTGAACACAAAATCCTCCTAAAGCAGCAGATGGTACTGATGGTGTTACGGGCTCCAGGGTTGCAAGAGAGAATTGGTTTTATAACTGACTTCTTTTTCCCCATGTGAATATGAGCATACATAGTTACTGGACGAACGGGTGGTGAGGTGGACTACG
>NW_010205008.1:1146-16271 GCF_000695765.1 Mesitornis unicolor | reverse complement strand
GCACTTTCCCTTGTTATATTTCATTAAATTGCTTCCCAGTAATTTATGAAAATGCAGCTATCAAATAAAAACTGACTTTATTTTGGCTGTGGATGGTGGTTAATGTGTGGAGGAGCAGGGAAAGGAAGAGAAAAATTTAGAATGGACCTTGGAAAAAGTATGGATAATAGAACTCAAATTATGCTATGTAAAAATGCTCTCCACTACGCAAACATTTATTTGTGAGTTAGTAAATGAACTTTTTGCCTTGAGTGAAATCGCTCATATGCATATAACAGTGCACTAATGTGAGTATGGATATGTACAGTTTGTCAGCTGTTTGGGTTTGAAAACAAGATGAGCACTGGAGGTTTTTGATTTTATTTTTTTTTTTAGTTTATCCTGGCCCATTCATCTCCCCTAATTTCATTGTGCTAGAAGCTTTATTCATGGGGAGCTAAAGAATTACCTAATCCAAGGATTCTTTTGTCCATGGTGGAAGACAATTATTAATATAAATTAAGAGCAAGATATCTATGGTTATGGAATTGACTAAGTATGCTTGTAGGTGACAAGGCACATATGCATTTTGAGAGAAAAGAAAATGGAGATGATGTGATAGTTTTGTCCTTACATGTCAATTGCAATGAGAACACAGAAGTTTCTATGGGGAACATTCAGGCTGGCATTTTTAATGAATGAGAGCCTGAAGCTTGATACAGAGTGGGGAGTAGTAAACTGGATAGAAAGATAGGCTAGAAAAGTGAGATAGAGCTGTTTAAACTGGCTGCAGTGGAAGGTACTGAGGTTAAGTCTGGCCTGGGTAATTATTTACTTTGTCCTTCCCCTGAAACAATCCACTTCCATGAAGAAAGTCTTTCTGACAGAAGTATAATCATGTTCATTTTCCCAATCATTGTTCTTTGTGGACTATTTATAATACATATATATATTTTTAGCTGTGACAGTGCAACGTACTCCATGTTTTTGCAGTTATAAATGTCTCTGTGGTTCTCTGCATAAATGAAAAACTATAATGCCTGTTAAAGTCATTTTCTTACATGTCTTTGAATCAGGAAGTCACAATGGATAAGTCACTGGAACGCTTAAGTTATTCAAGTCTAGTCTAACTTAGTATTTATAATATATCACGTTTCTCAATAGGGCTAAATGATCATATATGTCAAAACTAAAGATTATTCAAAAGTATTAATCTCCATCAATAGCTCCACGAGGACTGGAATTTATAACGCCTAATTTCCTGAGCTCTTGTATCTTGTGACTGAGCTGTTCACTGGGGCTGGAGCATCATAAAGGCCATATTTCTGCTTTCTACATCTGTTCTTTCCCAAGCTGGTTTTGTGATGTCTCACAGAGAACTAACACAGTAGTCTTTCCCTGAACTTGGGGAAGGGGCACTAATCTGGAACCCTATTCTCCACTCTGACAGTTGTTTATGAAACTGTAGGAATAGTTTGTTTTTAATTTGGTTTTAAAGTGGCCACCAGATCCAAAATTTATTATGGGATACTGAAGAACAAGCAGGCAGACTGTACAACTGGAAAACAAGGCTGAAAATATAACTAGTCCTTAACTCACTGTAAAGGGATTCTGTCCACCCAGACATTCGTTGATAGCTTCACAGATTAAATGGAGAAACCTTTCCGCTGTCTCAGTATGTAAGAGATGCCTGATAAAGGATAATTCCACTTTTAAAAAGGCATTTCAAAAAGTTTACTTTTCTGCATATTTCTACACGTTATGGTTAAGCTTTTACTATTGATACATTCAATTCTGAACTGTGTTTGGAAAGTACTTAGAGAAGGTTATTGCATTTGCCTTAGTGGTGAAATGGAAAATAAAACCCCTCTCAGTTGTCAATATGGCATTCACATCCAGCAAATTCCCTAAGACATTGCTGATACTTAGCTTTTTTCTAGTGGCATGCATGATCTTCTGAGATGTTTGTGTTTAATGGCAGTATTTTAATAGGACTATCTTTACCCAGTTTCTACCCATTGTTTGTGGGGGTCTTAAATCAATAACCAAGATGGTTCTTACCAAATTTCCTCTGTTTTCAGGAACCACACTTGATTATTCAAAGTCTGTTTTCATATAAAGCTCTTGATATGCAAAGCTGCAAACTTTTCCTGCTAATCTAGAAAAAGAACACCTTTAAATGACATATTTTCTGAATTTAGCATGTAGCCTTCCTTGGGTATGAATAATTTATACATCAACACGAATGGAAAAGATATCAGCTGTGGGGTATTTTGCTGATAAAAAAAGTCATTGAGTCATGATCAGAGTCTGATTTGTAGCTGTTATAAGTAATAATACTTCAATCAAAGTAAATGTTGCTATAGGAGTTTGGAAACTGCACATAATATTAGTTAATAAGGACATGATAATATCTGTTACATAGCCAAGGTGATGCTAATGCAGAGAGGTAAGCAGCTCCTGCTTTAATCAGGTAGTAATTGAAATAGACAAGAAACACAAGTAAAAGAAAAAGATATATGCATGTTGATTTGTTGGGGTTTTTTTGTTTTTGTTTTTAAATAACTGAGTAAGGTGGAAGGGTTAGCCTCAGTTCAGTTAGTGCCTCAACATGCACAACGCTTCTTATGTGGGTAGTTTTGTCTCACTGATGTCTGGGTTTTTGAGACTTCTATATATTTTGTATCTGAAGTCTGCTATTAAGTTTCAGACCCTAAAGGGGAATAAATTCACTCATTTCCTAACCTAGTTAGAGAGCTAGAAACAATGTTTAAAACAGAATTTTAAAATAAATGGCTGTAATTCATGCACTTCCTGATACGTGAAATTCATAAATTGGGACATCTAGTACTCAGCAAATGACATAAAAATAGAGATATTTTATGAGATAAATGTAACTCTAACTCTGTAGATATATACTGCATTAGAAGACTTTTTTGGAGTTGCATTAGAAAATTTTTGACTATTTTGTTATTGAAAGTCAGTCCTCCCTAAAATAAAAAAGCCCTAAATTTTTAAAGAGATTGTCCTAATGACATGCACTTTTCCTATTACTGTATTAAAAAAAAGATAACTGAAGCAGCTGACTGTGTACTCATATACTTCTGAATGGCTACTAAAAAAAGAAAACAAAAAGTTTTTTTGTGACCCATCTTATCACAGAGACATTATATAGACATATTTTTTCCTACCTGTATTGCAGAAGTCTTGCGCATAGAAAGCATGATATTTTCTTTCTTGTTTCTTCTATGATTTTATTTTTACATATAGGGTCATTCAGACTATCATTATGAATACAAATTCTTCTGAGCTCTTTGAAAATGACAAGAATGGAAGGTTATGCCAAAAATAATGAATGTCAAATGTTTCCTGTAGCTAAAATAATTCTTGATTCCTCTGCAGTTTAGAGTTGCAGCTTTGCAGAACTCATCCATTTCATAAACTTTCCCATGTCCAAAAATTAATATCCAATCAGGAAGATTTCATCTAAGTTTTGTACACATGTGCATATATATTATATATCTATATCATAGCTTTGATATTATTTTTCCTGGTTCTAAATTTCTCCAAATAAACAGCAGATTATGAAATACCAAATACTTTCACTTGAAAGAAAGAAAATGCAAAGAATATTTTTCCATCAGTCTTGACTCCAGCAATTACTCAATCAAGAGCTTAACAATCAGGTGACATAAGTGAATAAGAGTGTATAAATGCTAACATGTATCATGTAAGAGTATATGTCCAGGCAGAATTTTAGATAAACCTATTCCATCTTGGAATATCTTACATCTTATAGATCAAACTACATTGTCTGCCAAATACGAAATGCCAAGAATCTCAAGAAACATCAGTGCTTAGTTCCAGGAGACGTCATGGGATGTTATGGAAAACACATACTTTGAATATCCAGTTCCTGATGTATTATCATAATAACTGCAGTGTGTGATAACTTCTGCTCATCTTATTCAGAACAGTAGTTCTCACTCAGAGTTTAGCCAGTACTCCTGATAAATGAAAAAGCCTTCAGGCTTCAGAGATGGAATATGATAATAGATCTGGAGATACCCCCTTTCTTTCTCTACCTCACCTCCTTTTAACCTAGCCAAAGTTTGTCTTTTCATCCAGAGGACAACATAACATGGTGATGTTGTCTTGGGATGTCATGCCCTTTTTTCATACTTTAAGGTGCTGACATTATTTCTTACTTCTCTATGAATCATATGAAAGGAAGTATTTTTGTTGGCTAAATAGGCAATAATTATTTAACTATTGATTTCAATGCAAATATATGTTTTGAATATTTCTTGCAAATGAAGAAAAGAAATCCCTTGAAGTGTTCAAGGCCAGGTTGGACAGGGCTTTGAGTAACCTGGTCGAGTGGGAGGTGTCCCTGCCCATGGCAGGAGGGTTGGAATAGGTGATCTTTAAGGTCCACTCCAACCCAAACCATTCTATGATTCTATGATGTTATGATTCTATGAATGTGCTATGACCTTACAG
This sequence comes from Mesitornis unicolor, assembly GCF_000695765.1. Lineage (NCBI taxonomy): Eukaryota > Metazoa > Chordata > Aves > Mesitornithiformes > Mesitornithidae > Mesitornis > Mesitornis unicolor. The sequence goes on along the minus strand of NW_010205008.1, from coordinate 11,789 downwards.
GAGTTGCCCTTTTGAAATACAGCAGAAAGAGAATGTGAAATTCTGCAAAGCTGAAAGAGTAAATATAAGAAAAGATAGAAAGAACAAAACTAGAAGGAACTCAAAGTGGATCCAATTGAGTTGAAACAATTTGTAAGAAACTGGGACTTATATAAACAAAATATTAATTCAATACTAAAAATTAAAAGCAAACATCACATTATAAAACATCATGGATACATGGTATAAAGGAATCATGGTATGTCTTACTGGAAAAATGGACTTAATGTTCTCAAGCATCGAAAAGCCTCTGACTGAAGGAAGAGCTAAGAACAATTATTCATAAATGCTTTGAAGGACTTGGATGTGCTCATCCAATTAGCTGAAAATTTATTCTAAACTAATAAGAATTCCTCCATGATTTGGTGTTTTTGTTTTTTAAAATGTCGTATGTCTAACTGTATTCTTATTATGATAATTCCTACATCTACTACTTGAATCCCCACCCTTTCTTTCCTCCTTGCTACCTTCAGCAAAATTAATTTACTTAGTGAAAATAGATGTACCCTTTTCCAGTGTACTGACTTGCCTGGTCTGCTCAGACTTGCTTGCTCAACTAAAACTGTGAGTCTTTTGACCTGTGTTTTGAACTAAATGTGAAAAAGAAATTTTCAGTCTTAGACAGCTGAGTAGGATTTAAAAAAATAAAAAAAGAAAAAAAAGTATCCTACTGAAGTGTACAACAAATAACTACTCTATTTGGAGGACTAATTAATCAAATACAGCCTTGCACTGCGTTGTGTTGTGTTGTTTTTCCATGTGTGTATTGTTTCTGGTTCCAGTTACCACAGCTATAGCTGCTGGGGGAACTTTGTCCCATGTTCTGCTGAATAGAGTACTGACTCTTTTCATTGTCTAATAATGCAGAGCCACAAATGCTGGCAGGCACTCTTTTTAAATATATATTCTACTGTATTGGAATTTGCTAGAGAAATAAAACTTGTTTGTCTTCCTCCTTTGGTGGATTTGGCCCCTCACCCATTCTGTTTTGTTGGATTCATGTGTGAGTTCCACATTTTGTAACTGAATTCAAGATTTGAATAGCATATTTATAGGCTTTGTTATGTATAAATAAATAAGTAAGACTGGATATCACCCACATTACATTTTCTTTGGCAAAATCTCTCTTACAGTTGGTATTTTGTGATGCCATTTTGATGTAACTCACTCCTTTTTATCTTCCTCCTTCTTTTCTGGGGTCATTTCTGCCTTTCTCATGCATAAATGCACACTCCCACAGAAAATCACTCCTGCACCAAGAAAGCAGAAAACTGCTCTGACTCATCTTCCTTATTGGCCTTAGTGCTTCTATCAGGTGAAAGTAGAAGAAGAAAAAGTGGGAGGTCTTCAAATCAGTCTAGCAATAACATAATTTTAGCTGAAAGAAAGAGTTGAAAAATGGTCAAATAAAAGCTGGTATAACCCCTTTGATTATGGTAATAGTGCTTTTATCTTTCTCATTTTTTCTTTTTTTTTTTCCCTTTTATTGTATGAAAGAACTTTAATCTAAGCTCCAGAGACTTCCTCTGAAAGAATGGCTTGCATTCAATTGCAGGATAGAATAAAAAATTCTTGAAATAACTTCAGAAATTTCTTAAATATGTTAGCAAAAAATCAGCCCTGTGTACAGTCCAAATATACAAAATGCAACTGAAATTTGATGATTTTTTCTCTGAATGTGAGCAGCTTGCTCCAAGCAATTTTTCTGTTTTTGTATACAATATAGTTTCATAATTCAGTTTACTGTAGTAAAAAAGTGATGACTCTGCATTAATTATTTTAGTCTCTGCCCATGCTATGGACATACCAAAAGTCAAGTAACCCTGCAATTAAACATTAGCTGGTAAAGCATGATGAGAAAATATTTTTCCTAAGCCAGAAGTATCATTCTTATGTTCTAAAGCTTTGTGTTTCCCTTATGAAACGTAGGAAATTTCCCTATTTTTGTGTTCAGCAAGTGCCTTGAGCAGAATGGCTAGTAACCGTAATGCACTTAGATGTGCTTTCATTTTTTATTTTGTTTTGTTGTAGGCCAGAAGCTGGACATGTATTAATTCCTTAAATGACCTTCTAAGTAGCGGTGATCTCAGCAAACTCAAATTGTTTCTGGGCAGCTGAGAGTAAAAGCTGGTGTCAGTCTGTGCAAGTGCCTGTGCATTACCCCTTTTTGTCTGTGCAGAGAAGGAGACTCCTTTTGACTGAAAGTCAAAGAAATTGTGCTCAATACTGATGGATATGTATGTGTGTGACTGACAACAAGGACTATCAAAGCATGATATGAAAGCAGCTTAGGTCCATCTGCCTTCCTGCAGAATACTGTCTTCATATCAGATCATCCAGTTCTATTTCCTTGGCAGCATGGAACTGCTGTTCTTCAATTTGCAAAGTTTGGACTGGTTAGGTATCAAAAAATGTTTTTTGCTCAAACATTCCCTAAATGTAGAAGAATCATGTGCTATACAAGCTATTTCCACACTAATGAAAAATCAAACTTAGCTGATGTGCTGACACTCATTTAGAGATAACTGAATGAGTCCAAAGAAAATTATTAAAATGCACATATTTGTCCTACACCTCGTTTAAAACTAAATTAGAAATGTATTTGAAATATAATAGAATTGTGTTGGTTTGCTTCATTATCCTGTAGTGATACTGCAACCTTAGGTTTCAAAGTAGTCAAAAGTAAAAATGCTAAAAGCCACAAAATGGTCTTTGTCATCTTCTTTGCAGCTTGAACCTATGCAAGTGTTAATAGGAATCTCTTCTAAATATCTACTCTTCTGTGACTTGGAAGAATTACTATTAAGTGCATTTCTGATGGAACACAGTATATTCTATTAAAACTGCTTACCAATCTGAATTTTCTCAATTATTGCAACTATTACTGCATCAAATTCTTCAGTCCATAGTGGCTTATATCAAGCGTGTCAGTAAAAACCTCTCTGGCTTATAGCAGTGTGTTCTTTCTTATGTAAATAGATTTGAATAACTGCTGTGCATATCACTGACACATTCCACTTCGCTAAAAGCTTGATTATACAGAGCACCTCTGGGAATAAGGACTTTTATCGTGAATGAAAGAAGACGTAAATCAGAGAATACTCACCAAAGTTATATTGGGTCAGAACATATGCTCCCTTAAAGGCTTACATTCCACCAGTTACATATAGTCCTTATTGTCACTCAGTTGACTATTGCTACTGACACTGTTACCATGTTTGCCTTAAAACACTCTTGCCAAATCAAGTATTAAAAAGATAATTCCTTTAATTTTCTGTATAGAACAGAAGAGGATAGACATTCTTAAAGTTTTGTTTAGAAAATACTAAAAATAAAATACATATTAAATTTCCATGATAATTCACATATCGATTCTTACAACTGATCAATGGAAATAATTCAAAGACATTATCAGTGCCCAGACTCCAAAATGTTCTCCTTCAATTAAACAGTGTCAGCAGCATATACTGAACATTCAACATCCACTCCTTTTACAGTTTCTCTATAAAAATACATGTAACCTTAATTTTACTGTGCTGTTTTGACAAAAGCTACAAAGCTCTCTCTTTCTGAGAGCAATTTACAAACTGCATTATTGTGTAATCTCTATACTAGCAATCTATGTACATGGCCAACTGCTGCAGGAAAATAGCCTGTGTCCAACTATTATCTATTTATATTAATAAAGGACTCCAGAGTATGTTGAGTAGTGGTCTTTGTTGCCAGTATATTCCAAGGTTAAATTAATTCAGAATTAATGTTTTTAACCCTGGAAATTCTGCCTACATGGAAATACTTTGGATTTCAGACATTTTTCCTCTTTATCATGAAAGTATCATACTTAAAATTGTTATGATTTCTTTTTTGGACAAAACCTGAAGATCACAATATCTGCGTTAGTTGTTACTAACCTGTAAAATTATGCACAAGACGCATATAGTTAGCAACAAATGTGTTCTCAGATTTCTTTTTAGAGTTTATGCAGGAATCAGTTCTAAGATTAAATGTTTTAAATTTGTGTTGAATGTCTTTTCCCTGGCTGACCTTTTCGTCTTATATTGTGGGGCACCTCAGCTGGACTGAGGCCCTTAGACAGAGTGACTTTGACCTTGAGAAGATTCCAGTCTGCCCTTGAGAGAATAAACAGAAACAAGAGCCGCAAGGTAAACAAGTTTGTCAAAAGTGCTGACAGCAGACTGGAATTTGAGGAAAGTGCTGCTATCAAACTGAGGCGTACGTGTTCCTTTGGCAGAAGTGCTGAGTTGTGATGAACTGTGAAAATATTACCCAATAAAAAAGAAACATAATAACTTTGAACCAATGAGAAGAAGACACATCTGGGGAAAGAGGGTGTAAATAAATGGGGAAGAAAAACAATAAAGGCTTTTCATACTACTCCAACACTTGTTGTCTTGTCGCTTTGTCTGTCCCGACCGTGACAATTGGCGACCCCTGACGTGATACGACGGGATAATCCACAGACTGTGGAGGGCTGCAGGGTGACGTGCAGCGGGGACGGAGCCCAGTGAAGCTGAGAGCAGCGGGGATAGCTGCCTAGTCCGGACCTGAAATCTGACACCTGACAGGGTGAGCCACTGGGAACGGGAATAAAATGGGACAAAATATAACAAAGGAAGAAACTTTCATATTATCTACTTGGAAAGCTCTTTTAGCTCAGAAAGGAGTTAAGACTACTGACTTTGGGTTACGCGGGGACGGAGCCCAGTGAAGCTGAGAGCAGCGGGGATAGCTGCCTAGTCCGGACCTGAAATCTGACACCTGACAGGGTGAGCCACTGGGAACGGGAATAAAATGGGACAAAATATAACAAAGGAAGAAACTTTCATATTATCTACTTGGAAAGCTCTTTTAGCTCAGAAAGGAGTTAAGACTACTGACTTTGGGTTACGATGACTGCTCCTATGGAGCAAGAGACAAGGATTTGAAGCCTTGCCCGCTGTTGCATTTAGTGTATCAGTGTAGGAGAATGTTGGAAAAAAAATATGGGATGAGATATCTAAGGGATTTTAAGACGCTGTCGATTTGGCTACAACATTAGGGTTGCTGAGCGAAACCCTAAAGGCTTGGGTGATAAATGAGCGTGATAAAAAAGAACAAGAGATAGGCGCTGCCGCGGCAGGCTTACCAGCAGAGCAGGAGCAGAAAGCAACTGCTGGAGCTGCGGTAGATGGAAAAGACCTCGAGAGAGACCCAGAAATGTCAAAAGTAACAGAAAAAATGAAAACATTGCAAATTTCTGATTAATTATTACAGGGGTCTAGCCATCAAACACCAGCTGAGCAAAAACAAAAATTAAAAAAATGGAAGCTGCCTAAAGACTTTTTAAATTATTTACCACCCTGTAAAACTGCAACACAACAGCTGGCCGAGTGGAAGGCAAATGAAGTGTCTGCTCAGCCCTCAGCCCCTCCTGAGACCAAGGAAGAGTATTTATCTCCTTGACCTACTGCTCTATTATATCCCTATACTGGATGGTGAGGACAAGGAGGAGAAAAAGGTAACACTACGATTATCAAAAACTTCTGGGTGGGCACCCTGCCAACTAAAGACTTGTGCAGAACCCTGGACTTTGCCCCCCCCGCTACTGTGACAGTTATTCCATGGAATCCGAATCGGGTTTGGGCACAGGTTAAAACCAAAGCAATGGAAATGGGAGATTGGGCCTTAGTTGAGAGGCTTGATTTACCAAATTAAACTGTTGAGGCTGCTTCAGCATCGAATCCAGATGAGTCAGGGGTAACGGCTTATCCTGTGTTTAAAGCAGCAGCGGGCACAGGACAACATGATGAGCATAATCCCTTTGCCTGGAAAGTAGTTGTGGACCTGAGAGCAAACATCGCTAAGTATGGACTTAACTCTCAGGAAGTGATGCAGCTAATTCGTGTGATTAATACCAATTTGTTGTGTCCATCTGATATAACGCATTTAGCACAGGTTATGTTTTCACCAGTTCAGTATTTGGTATCTGAATCCAATTGGAGATGAGTTGCAGAAAAAACAGCCCTGGGAAACATGCAATTGGCTCAGAGGGATCCTAGATTGGGTGCAGGGGTAGATGTCTTGATGGGAACCAGTAATGTTTTTTCTGACCCACAAGTACAAGTGCAATGGCTTTCTGTTTTATTGGAACAGTGTCAGCGGGTTGGAATGCAGGCTCTGATAAAAACCATGGAGAGGGCGGCTCTGTGCCAGAGATATACAGTAATAAGACAGGGAGCTAGAGAACTGTTTTTGCAATTTGTAGAAAAAGTCGCTGCAGCATTGGAAAAGCAGGTGGAGGTTTAAAACTTGCGGCAGATGCTATGTAAGCAGTTGGCAAAAGATAATGCTAATGAGGACTGTGAAAAAATAATTGAAGTGCTGCCCGGAGATCTCTCTCTGGCTGATATGGTTGCTGCATGTTCCAAAGTTGGAACTATAGAACATAAAGTAGCTGCTCTTGCCGCTGCCTTGAAAGTAAAATCGGCTCCGAGATGTTATATATGTGGAAATGAGGGGCATGTTAAAGCTAACTGTTCAATTGTAAAACAAAAATGGGGAAGGGAGCTTCCTGGTGGTGATATACAAAAAATAATGTGTAATCAATGTGTGAAACCACGTCATTTTGCTAAACAATGCTGATCTAAGTTTCACATCAATGGGCAGCCAGGGAAACAGCAAAAAGAGTGCGAAAGGGCGGTCACAGACACAAATCCCCTACAGTCCTGGCAATCCTTTTGTGGGTATGATGCAAAACCAAGGCAATTATCAGACAAATCAATCACCTTATGTGACAGGCTCTCTGGCAAAACCAGAGAAGCAGCCAGGATGGATGTATCCATCGCCTGCACAGTGACTATTGAAACACTGGGTGTGCACAGGGTACCCCTTGAAGCATGGGGACCAATTGGTAAAGAACTTAGTGCGTTATTAATAGGAAGGTCAAGTGGTACTTTACAAGGATTGATGATACATGTGGGTGTGATTGATGTGGACTATATGGGAAAAATCTGGGCTATGGTGTCTACTGCAACACCACCAGTGACAATTAATGCAGACACGCGTATTGCTCAACTTGTACCCTTTATGAGTTGTGTTCCTAGAACAGAACAGGTTTTTTGTGGAGATCAAGGATTTGGATCCACCGGAAAACCGCTTGTCTTTTGGTCCCAAACTGTGTCGGACGAAAGGCCACAGATAACCTGTATGTTCACTATGGATCATGCCAATCCTTCATATGCCAAGATATCTGGACTATTGGACACAGGAGCTGATGTCACCATCATTGCACGCCGCGACTGGCCTCCTACCTGGCCCTTGGTATTGAATACAACAGGACTGGTAAGCCCTGGGGGGATGGCGAATAGTTTTATGGCTGCTAAACTTCTTGTTATTAGCAACCCTGAGGGGCAGAAAGCCACAATCAGGTCGTATGTGACCACTGCACCTTTGAACTTATGGGGGAATATTGTGGTTTAGCCCCAGTGCATAACTGAGCACCGCGATGCCCCAAAAAAAGGGCTAGTCAAAATAAGGACTGGGAGGGCTTCTCACCACTTAGGTCACAGGCAAAAGACAGACTTATCATAAGGAATAAAAAAACAAAACAAATTTGTTACCAACATCAGAGTAGAACAATGGGAGATACAACCAGATCTTAAAATCAAAACACCTTCCCTCCACCCCTCCCCTCTTCCCGGGCTCAGCTTTTGTTCCCAGTTTCTTCACCTTCCTCCTCCTTCTTTCCCTTGAGGCGCAGGGGGATGGGAGTGGAAAATGGTATTGTCAGGATTAGGAAAAAAAAAGTCAGCCCAGTGTCTCTCTCTGCTTCCACGTTGCCCCCTTTCCATAGGGGAAAGAAGATCCTCAGAAGTCCAATCTGGGTCTGCCCACAGCTGCAGTTTCCCTCACACACAAAACTGCTTCAGCCCAAGCCCACAAAACTGCAATCTGAGTCCGCCCATGGTCACAGTTCCCTCACACACGACCAGTCAACCCAGTTTTTGCCATGGGTTGTAAAGGGGAAACCTGGGTTCTGCATCCTCCTCCTCCTCCCTCTCTTTTCTTTCCTTCAAACCGACCTTGGTGTTCTTCAAAGTTGTTGTCCTCAGGCCCCACTCTTTTCTCCACTGCAGGTCTCTTCTGATGGTTCTGGAGATCCCGGCTCTCTCTCTCTTTTTTTTGGGATGAAGCTGCAGCGGGGCTTAAGCTTAAGTTGTGGTCAGGGCCGGCCAAGCCCAGTCAGGCAAGGCCGAGGCCGTGCCACCCGCACCTTGGGCCACACTGGTCAGGGCCAGTGCCAGAGAGAGAGAGAGGCATGCCCTGCACTCCCCTTAAATACATGAATTCGCAGGGGCGCTGATTGACTTGGCCTTGGTCAGAGGTGGGTCTGACAAAGGCAAAGGGGGAGCTTTTCAGGTAACTTCTTAAAGGGCCGTCTCCATAGCCCTTCTCCCGTTACCAAAGACACAACCAAAAACCCCTCACAGAAAACTCAATACAGAGAGGGACTGTCTTGGGCAGTGGGGCGTAAGAATTGCAACAGATTTTCGGTAGGAGTCACTGTGTTGCAGGGCGTCACACGGCCAACACTGGCTCTGAAGTGATTAATGGAAAAGACGGTGTGGGTGGATCAGTGGACCCTTAATCGAGAAAAACTCACAGCCCTGCAGCTTTTAGTTGCAGAACAATTGGCCGCAGGACACATTGAACCCTCTTATAGCCCATGGAACACACCCGTGTTTGTCATAAAAAAGTAATCAGGGAAGTGGCGTTTGTTGCATGACCTAAAGAAGATCAATGAGGTGATGGCAACCACGGGAACATTGTAACCAGGGATGCCCTCACCAATCATGATTTCAATGCAATGGGAAATTGTAATAATGGACTTCAAGGGTTGTTTTTTTACTATTCCTCTAAATGAACAGGACATGGAAAAGTTTGCATTTACAGTGCCATCAGTAAACAATAGTAACCCTGCCAAAAGGTATCATTGGAAGGTACTTCCTCAAGGCATGAAGAACTTGCCTACCATTTGTCAGTGGTTTATGGTGTAGGCTTTGAGCCCAGTCTGTGTTACATTCTCAACAGGATATTGTTACCATTACATGTATGATATTTTGTTGGCCCCTCCTTCAAAGACAATGTTGGCTGACGTGGAGAATGCAGCATGTGGATCATTGCAGTGATATGGGTTGGTTATTGCCCCAGAGAAGGTGCAAAGTCAGCAGCCATGGTTACGTCTAGGAAAGAAAATATTAGATCAAACAGTCGCGCCACAACTGATTCAGTTGCAGATAGAAGTTAAAACCTTAAATGATGTACAGAAATTGGCAGGAGTCATTAATTGGGTGCCACCCTATATGGGATTGACATCTTCTGAGCTACAACCATTTCTGGAGCTGTTAAAGGGGGACTCAGATATTGCTGCACCACGAGTCCTCACCCCAGAAACTAAACAGGTAATTGAAGAGGTAGCTCAAGCAATTACAAAGAAGCACGTATAGAGAATTGATTTTACAATATCAGTATAAGTGTTTATGTTGATAGATGAAATGATAACTTTTGCAATGATTGCACAGTGGAATTTAGGTTGGCAAAACCCTTTGCATGTTTTAGAATGGACCTTTTTACTTTTTAGAGTGAAAAAATCAGCTCTGGGTCAATTTGAACTTTTGGCCCAGATTATCATTAAAACCAGAACTCATTGTGTGGAGTTATTGGCAAGGGATCCTGAGAAGATTGTGATACCGGTAGAAAGTCAATATTTTGAATGGTGTCTCGCCAATAGCTCAGCACTTCAAGCTGCAATGATAAATTTTAAAGGTCAAATCACTTATCGTCTGCCCTCTCATCCCCTTTTGAAAATGGGTGTTCAAATTTGATTTGCACGGAAACAATTAAGTCAATCAGACCCTGTGGATGGTGTTACAGTGTTTACTGATGGCTCTGGGAAGACAAGAAAGGCTGCCATACTTTGGCATGATGGCCACCAATGGCAAGAAAAAGTAGAACATCAAGAAGGCTCTCCTCAAATTGTAGAATTAAGAGCCATGGCAATGGCATTCCAACATTTTACCAGTCCTGTGAATGTTGTTACTGATTCAGCTTATGTAGCTGGACTAGTACAACGATTGGATAAGGCCGTTTTGGGTCATGTTACTCAGGAGAAACTCTTTGGTGTTTTAAAACTGTTATGGGTTGAAATTCAAAGATGGCAACATCCATATTATGTTTTGCATATTAAGAGTCACACTTCTCTTCCCGGATTTTTGATGGAAGGAAATGCAAGAGCGGATGAACTTGTGTCAGATGTAGCAATGGGACCAACACCAAATATCAAGCAGCAGGCAATTGCATCTCATCAGTTTTTTCATCAGGGCTATCGTGGTCTCGGGGGGGGCCCCCTGCCATTGTTGTGGCTTGCCCTGACTGTCAGGGCCAGCATGTCCCTCATTATTATGGAACTAATCCCAGAGGGCTTCGAGTCCTTCAGATATGGCAAACAGACATTACTCACATTGGTGAATTTGACAGGTTAAAATTTGTTCATGTATCTATTGATACTTTTTCATCGGTTATCATTGGTACTGCCCACACACGTC
>NW_010205008.1:0-1076 GCF_000695765.1 Mesitornis unicolor | reverse complement strand
GCATATGTTTCCGAAAAAGTGAATGCATTTTTGCAATCATGGGGGGTGACACATGTTACCGGTATTCCGCATTCTCCCACTGGACAGGGCATTGTGGAACGTGCTCATGGCACCCTCAAACGCCTTTTGCAAAAACAAAAAGGGGGAATGCAAGGGGAACCTCCTGATGTACGTTTAAACAAGGCTATGTATGTATTAAACTTTTTACAGGTCCCTGACGAATTCCAAGAACCTCCGATGATTCGTCATTTTGGATCTCTGACTCCCTTCTATGGGGTTTCCCCGGGAGTCAAGGTTCAAATTCGAAATCTGCAGACAGAACAATGGTCAGGTCCCCATGAATTGTTAACTTGGGAAAAGGGATATGCTTGTGTCTCTACAGATGGCTGCCTGCGGTGGGTTCCGGCTTGCTGTGATAAGCCTGTGGTGGATGGTACGTGCCAGTGAAGAATGGATAGTTCGACAACCGAATCAAGAGTTGGAGTTGTTAGGATCAGTCACAATGGATGCTTGTGTGATGTTTAACTATACGTATAGCACCACTCAAAACGGTCAGAATGTAAATGCTACTTTGCCTGTGTATAGAAATGCTACAGCCTGGTGTAATTATACCTCCTCCAACATCGAAACTTAATGGTGGGCCATGTAGCCTTGGGTGGCTTACATTACTAACATCCCAGATGGGACACTGCTTTTGGACCTCAATGGATCCATGGGATCGTAGGTCTTCCAGCCGGCACCAAGTGATTCTCGGGGAGGACCTCTGATCCCATCGCAGGCCCCCCAGCCGGCAAAGAGTGATTCTCAGGGAGAACCTCCGATCCTCGGACCAAAGAGCTCTAAGCAAGACCCTGGGGAAGGTAAAAGGCACTCTTTCTTTAAGAGGATGGAGTCATAAAGGTACCAGAAGGAAGGTTATAGTCTGCGGAATGCCCAGGTATTCAGGTTTGGTGTGTGTGTTAAATTACCAGTAATTAGGTTTAGAATTTATGTGATAAGTGTGGTTGCTATCTCCGGTAAAAACTGAATTGTTGGTTAGCAAAATAGAGCAATGTGATCTCAATGGCTTTAAGTGG
>NW_010205007.1:17470-28473 GCF_000695765.1 Mesitornis unicolor | reverse complement strand
ATTTAATTAAATTCAACAAAGGCAAGTGTAGGCTACTGCATCTGGAGAAAAACAACCCCATGTATCAGTACAGGATGGGGCCTGACCTGCTGGAGAGCACCTCAGGGGAAAAGGACCTGGGAGTCCTCAGGGACAGCAGCTGACCATGAGCCAGGAATGTGCCCTCATAGCCAAGAAAGCCAATGGCATCCAGGGGTGCATTAAGAAGATTTTGGCCAGTAGGTTGAGGGAGTTTATCTTTCCTCCTCTACTATGCCCTGGTGAGGCCACATCTGGAGTACTGTGTCCAATTCTGGGCTCCTCAGTTCAGGAAGGACAAGTAATTGCTTGAAAGAGTCCAGTGCAGAGCCACTAAGATGGTGAGGGGAATTAAGCATCTCCCATATGAGGAAAGGCTGAGAGAGCTGGGTCTGTTCAGCCTGGAGAATAGGAGACTGTGGGGGGATATCATTAATGCTTTTAAATATCTAAAGGACAGGTGCCAGGAGGATAGCACCAGACTCTTCTTGGTTGTGCCCAGTGACAGCACAAGGGGCAATGGTTACAAACTGGAACGCAGGAGTTTCAACTTAATTATAAGGAAAATCTTTACTCTGAGGGTGACAGAGCACTGAACCAGGCTGCCCAGAGAGGTTGTGGAGTCTCCTTCTCTGGAGGCACTCAAAACTTGCCTGAACGTGTTCCTATGTGATCTTCTGTAGGAGATCCTACTTTAAATATGTGAGCACTTGCAAGCTGTCTGTTTAAGATGACTGACACACAAACAGTGCCAAAGGAGTTACACTGTTAACTTGTTGTACCACTAGCATATTTATCTATTTTAACTCCTGATGGAGTAAGGCATACAGGACTGCAAGAGCAAAAGAAAAGAGGATTTCAACTTTCAAAAATGTTCTGACCTTTGACAGTGACTACTTTGTATCCCATGGAGATGAGGAGCTGGGATAATAACTATCCAGATGTCTGAAGAGTCATATAAAATAAGCACTTAGTTTAAAAACAGTAAAACTTACTGGTAAAACATGATTATTTTTTTTGTCATAATAACTGATGCCCTTATTAAATAAGCTAAGAAAGTCCATAAGAATCTGTCTGGTTCACCATGAAGTTATGTTTATAGTGCTGGCATTTGGATTTTGGTTAAATATTAGACAATATTTGCTTCCAGTTTTAACAAATTCAAATAAGTTTGATTGAGTTAGAAGATAGTTATTGCTTGATATGTCAACCTGGATGATGGTATACAAAGGATATTGATAAACAGCATCCCAGTCAATGGGAAAGAGAATCCTAGATTACCACAGGAATCTGTATTATGCTAGGCCTTGTTTAACTTCATTAATAATCCCAGAAAGGCAGTAAACAGAGCTACTAATTTTCATAAATGATGTTGAATTGGGAGGAGCAGCCATTACTTGTGAGGAACAGAGAAGTAATAGCAGAGGAAAACTAGAAAAATTAGATTTGTGAATAGAAAGTAATCAAATCAGATTCAATTACAAAAAAAAAAAAGGTAACACAATTAGTACATTAATCTTAAATGCCCTAAAGCTAGAGAAGGAGTCCTAAAACAGTTATTTGAATAAGAGAGTAAGTTACGGTGAGAGCGTGATAGATATGAAGATGCCATTTGATAGAGTACAAAAAAAGGAGCATTGCAAATGTGGGCTCTTTGTGCATGTCTCCTGCATCAGGAAGCCAGGAGGCAATGTCCTTATAAAATAACTGATTCAAAGCCCACTGAAGCAAATGGAAGGACTCCAGCTCCTGTCAATAGGCTTGGATCAGGCCCTAAGCATGTCTGTGTGAAGTCACTTGGAACATTGCATTCCCTTTTTAGGCACAACCATTACCACAAAGACACTGAGAAACTGAAAGAAAGCCAGAAAATTCTACTACCACAAGCATAGGGACTGGAAAGACTGAATTCAGGGTGGATTGATTTAAATCAGCACACAGGAAGCCTGTATTTATACAATTAATATCATCTTGTTGTACATTAATTTTCCTTAAAGAAAAGATTATTCTTTCCAATAAATGAGCAGTAAAATATGTTGATAAATAACTTTTTTTTAGATCACTCAAATTATACTTTTTTACTTAACTGACAACAATTAAGTATATTTATATAAATATGCTTGTGATTTAAAACTGATTTTACTAAGACAGAAAGTAGAAGAACTGATTCTTTCTGGCTACTACGTTCAAGATTGTATAAATAGTTAACCTCATTTTTTTTCCCCAGTTGTTATTCATAGACTAGAATAGTTTTCCTACTTTTTAAATAATTGCAATCAGTTTTTCAGATTTGAAAGATGTAGCTAATGAACTGAACCTATTAGCAAGAGGGAAATGAAGAAAATATTCTCTCTCGATCTATGGGCAAGGCTGCGATCAGGAGCTGGTTTAGCTTTCCAACAAACTTTGGCTTTAGAAAACTGGCTACTGACTTTCTGCATGTTCAGAAGGCTTTTTGTCTTTCTTTTGAACTTTCCTTGCAGATATATACTGTGCTTTTAAAATGACAAACTACCTTAAAATGAGAATAACTTGAGGCTTTAAGAAGCTTTGATCAGATATCTTATACAAATATTCCTATGGAAAAATATCTTGTATATTAAACTTCTTGCTGCCTTTTCCAATTTTCATCTTGTTTTTAACTCAATTGCTTTACTCTCTCTTCCTTAATTACTACTAAACTGTTAACATAACTTGAGTGAGAGGGAAACAAGGGAGAGTACTGTGGTTACCAATCTGTAAGTACTTGGAGTACATAATTACTGAAGAGCTAAATGGTGTGTTGCATAGCTGCCTGTAGAAATGGCTACTAAAATAGGTAAGGGAGGAAAGAAAAAATTCCATTATAATCTGTGCATTCCACAGTGCTGGTCAGTTCCTAAGTATGAGAACTAAATCAAACCAGCACCTGGAGCTTGATGGACTCTTCTTGAGCCCATTCCCTTCTGTTCCTGAATCCTGATGTTGTGGCCATGTTTAGGCCCATAGCAGACAGAGAGTTGTTAAACAGCTGTGCAGAGGCACATACGGGAATGCCATAAGCTTGAGAACAGATCTTATCTAGTTATATGGGCTGACAATATATACGGCATATCATTAAAAGATAGGAGACCTACCAGAAAAACTGTACTTCAAAGTGAGGACTGTAACACTTACAAGCAAAGAAACTCACAGAAAGACCTGAACAATTCAATGCACTTAGGTCAAAGAATCTCAAAAACAGTCATGATTTTCAGGTACTTATCCTGCAAAACCATGCAACTGGTTTAATGTAGGAATTTTATCACTGGCTGCTCCCGCTGACTTCAAATCAACTTACAAAGTTTCATAGCTTTAGGAAGCCAGTACAAGTCATTTTAAACTGCACATCAAAAATTAGTAACCACTCTTAGTACATGCTGGTCCAGTGCAGTGTTTTGTTTTTATTTTCCTATAGTCACACCTGTGTAAAATGTGTTGGTTTAAAATATTTGAGGTTTAGCCTGTTTTGTAAACTTGTTTAGGAGAGCAAGGCTATGGCAAAGAAGGCTAATATAAATGAGAAAATGGATGAGGAGAAAAGAGGTATCATTAATTCTGGACAGACTTTTATTGACATAATCCTTGCTTATTCTCCCAAAACAAATAAACAACAAATTATGTTGGAAATACTGGAATGAAGGCAGAAAAGCACAGGAATATCTTGAGTTAAAGTCGAAAACATAGGCAACTCTTTCCTACTCTTTATATAGATATAATTTCTCTTCTCAGGATGCTCAAATCTGAGTACCTATATAGGATGTCTGCAGCTATTCGTAAGAATCTATTTGTTCAAACAGAAAAGCCATAAAACGAGCCAGTGACTGAAAATTACTACTAGGAAACTTCAAGCTAGAAATGATGCATTTTTTGACAGTAAGAAACTTACCAGGGAATGTTATGTTTTTGTTAAAACTAAGATGGAACCCTTGTTTTTTTTCCTATTATCATAAGAATGATTTCAGCAGATGTCCATTTCTCTGCACTAGCTACAGAAGTAATCCTGATGACTGATTTAACCTGGGAGAGCTAAATCTTGCACGCCTTAGGCTAAGTGAGATGAATCCTACACCAGGAGTCTGATTAGACATCCTTAGTTTTTGTTTGTAAGTTGTATTTCCAGAGTATCTTCCAAGCAATTACTGGGGAGGCTTATGAATTTAAATTTTAGCTTCCAATATCCCCTAAAAGAAGCTGTATTGAGCCTAGATTTGAAATGTGATGTCTTTCTAAAATATATTTTCTAGCTCATTTAAAATTTATAGTCTCTGTTATTCGGGAATCAGCCCAGTTAGCCAGAACAGCTCCTTCTTGATCTTAGAATTTTACTATGTAAACCACTGAGTGCAATAAAATTTTGTCCTTTAGTTCCTATCCATATATTAAAGAAATACAAAAAATAGGGAATAGTCTACAGTGCAGTCATTGAGGAAAAAGAAAAAAAAATAATAAGTTGCCCCCTCAGTACTTAATGCAAATAATAAGTGAAGAATCTGTGTCAACCTTTACCTTTGTGCTGCAAAAAATGACATAATCCGGAGTAATAAAAAAAAATCAAGTACTCAAGTATATTGGCTGGAGTACTACATAGCCTTTACACTTCTCTCCATGATGAGGGAGAGGACCAAAGAATACCTGTAATGATAGATCACCTTTCACAGTTATTGCTCTGCCACCTGTTCTCAGTCTTGCCAGAAGTCCCTTCAAAGTGAGCATAGAAACTGTACATGCACCCCAGGAAAGCTTTCTTCAGCATGGCCTGGATATTCAGGAGTGACTTACAAACAGTAACAATCTTGCTGGTGTGTCATTTGACAATAAAAGGCAAACTTCTGATCCAGACACAGGGCTTTTTCCAGTCATTTTCTTGGCTCCTCAAGCTCGAGATGTTAAATGTACCTTGTATCTACATAATTAACTTTTCACGAGGGTGTGAAATTTACTCAAGAGCTGAGGACCTGAGCCAGGTTCTGTGAACCAGTTTGCTGTCTGATGAACTCCGAGAGAGATTAAAAGCTTTTGGTTTTAATGGCTACTGCCCTACTGTCTTTAGTAGTACTGGATGAAATTATATTGCATTGAGTCTTGTGCAGCATTTTATTGACAGGAGAAACATCATGCAAGATGACAGTGAATAAAGACATGGTTTTGTGATTAAAATTTATGTTGCTCTTGCTGAAAACATTATACTTAAGCGTCAGTAGTTAGATAAACAGCATTTTCTCTCATATTGGACTTTTAAGATCGCTGGTTTCAACTCGGCCTCCAGGATGTCTTGTCAGAAGGGCATGTAGCCACATAGGCAGTGGTCTTGTCCAAAATTACTCAACATTTGGATCTTTGTGTTTCAGAGTATTAACCAGATTACAGGTCATAATCTGTAAAAGCTCCCCTGCCACTGCTCTGCTTGACTCCATTCCAGATGAAATCTCTTCAAATAAATCCTGGATCACAATGATACTGCTCTGTGTGTCTACAGCCAAAAAGAAGAGAGCAGAAAGGAGAGGAAAGAGGGAAAAATTGTATGTATATAAAGAGACATTTCCTTCAAGGAAAAAGACTTAAATTAGTGAAGTCCTTCATTTATAATCTCTGGAATTTTAAAGTATCTGTTTTTGTAAGAGAGGCCAATTACAAAATTTAGGGTAAAGTAATTGATCTAGTGATCTCTCTTCCATTTGAAACTTTTTAATTTCTTAGGCCCTTTTCTGTGGATTCACAATGTGAACATACCTAAGCATGCATTTGTTCGTTATGGCAATTTAGAGCAATTACTTAATTAACTATGACATATGGTTTTGTTTTACATTGGGGGTATTAGACCTGTTTTCTTTTATGAGGAGAAAAGAAAGGCTAGATGCAGACAATACACAAGAAAGGAATTAATTTAATTTATTGCATCACATTAGGACATTTTCTGTTTACCATTCAAGACAGCTAGGGATCCAACTACCTGTTTCTAAATCCTTCATGAAATGAATTCTTGCTCAACTGCTTCCATTTATGGCAAAGACAATACTGAATGCACAAGACAGGGAAGGCTACACTTGCACTCAGGGAGGTAATTAAAGTAAAATGTATTTATAGAGTTTTCTATAGTATGACTCCCCACACTATACAATCACTCTATACAGACTCATCCTTACGTGAAGGTGAAATTTAACATCAGTAGTTCCATTAAAAAAAAAAAAAGGCAAAGAATTACAGTGAAGAGAGAGAGTAAAGTTTCTCCAGGATTACCCAAGAGTTCTGTGGAACAAAGATGATCTGAGACCTCTTCATCTAAAGCACCAGCCTGCTGCATCTAAAATCACCAGGAAGAACCCACCAATAAGCTCCACAGTAAACAAAATATTTTATAGCATGTCTTAGCAAGGTCACAAATGCCAGATCTAGGTTTGGTTTCCTTGCTACATCTAGGGTGTTAGAGATCTTAGAAAGGAAAGTTAAGCTTGCTTGGTTTGTTGGGTTTTTTTTCCCCCCATTGTTATTATTTTTCAGGGATTAAGTCTGCTTCACAGGAGCTATCATGCAGGGCAAGGAATGGCTGGTTTCAAACTGGAGCTTAACTCTAGGCCTTCAATTTTAGAAATTTTACAATTTTTTTTTCATGTTCTAATGACAGTGGCATCTAGACATTTGTTATGAAAATTATTGGTTATGGCTACTGACTAGAACATATTTATGCTACAGTAAATCCTAACTGTCCTACACGTAGAATGGGGCCCTTCAGCACCTTCCTGAGAGTTAGGATAGCCAACTTCAGTAAGGCAGCAGAACTTGGAGAAAAATATTGACTGCTGGGAGTTTATACCAGGAAGAGTATTACTCTATGTGATGTTTCTGATACTGTTTCCCCAGTATCCATTTTTGACTACCCAACTGAAGGGATTTGCATACTGTTCCAGAATGGCAAGTCTTACTCTTTAATGATAAAGGGGGTACTAGTAGTAGTAGCAGTAGTAGTAGTAATACCCAAGATTTCGTACTGTAGAGGAGAAGAAAATGCATATTGATCCTTCATAAACTAAAATTGGTTGCCACACAATCTTGTTGACTGTTTTTCAGACTTGGTGTATTAAGAAATGTCTTCTATGTGAGATGTCATTACTCAGACTGCTAATGGGCTCATATTTTTTCTATTGTCATGTAATGAACACTGCAGGAGTTAAAACACCAAATACTCATTAGTCTGAAAAAAAAAGGTAAAAACAAAACAATGGTTTGGCACAGCTCTGAAAGGCAATGTTAAGTAGGAAGAGTTTTATTCTCACCTTTATCAAACAATTTTATTACCTGACATGATTTTTCATTTATTATTGCTTAAATGCATTTTCCCCCTATAATATATACTTACACTACAAATTATGTGACAGACTAAATGTGTTTGAATGTGTCCTTGCATCCTTATAATTTGCATTTTGAACTGCCCATGTGGGTTGCACACATATCACATGGCTTGTTGCCAAGGCATTCAGCTACAACACAGTGTTTTCAAGTTAAAAGCTTGTATCATTGCTCACCTCATTCCTATGTTTTACCCTTACTTCTGTTATATCACTAGAAGATGTTTCCCTTGCATCAATAATATCTTTAATAACTTGCTCACTTTTAAAATGTGCAAGCTATAAATGAAAAAAAAAAAAGACCGATACATAAAGATAAAAGATGCCAGCTTTGTGCAGCTGCTATCTTCAGCTATTTTTAAACAGTCAGTGTATAAAGATCCAGAAAGTTCAATTATGCCAGCCATAGAGATATTATTGCTCTGTTAGTGACTTTGTTTCCCATCCCAGAACACATCTGTGGATCCTGTTGCTAGGAGGCTTCCACATGGGCCTGGGACTTCGACAAGGTCTCCAGTTGCAAGACCAAAGTCTTTGTACTGACAGAATAAATATATATATTTTGAAATATAGGTCAAGTTACCTGAGTATGCTCTACTTGCATATGGTATCAGTGGTCATCTTTCTTTGTGTGTTTCCTAGTATTAAATTATTCCCTTTCTTAGCAAACCTTTTTAAAAATAAATAAATATATAAATAAAACATGATAGAGCTGTTTTTCCCCTCTCAACAGTCAGGTATATCTCTCTTGAGTGGCAATTGGGGAGGGGGAGTACAAATCTCACTTTGAATTTCTTGATTGCATTTTCATGCTTGTGGCAAAGGTTTTTCTTTTCTTTATATATGCACAGTAACAAAAGAGATCGGGAATAAATTCCACTTGGAAAATACTTTTTAGATGCCCTGAAAGCTCCTATAAATAAGGCTTATGATTGAGTGGAATATAAGAGCAGAAGACAAATATTTCTATAGGATCTAGAAATTCTCTGGGTTTTCTGATCCTCTTTACTTATTCAGCAATACATGCAGGACTTCATTGTGTGCAATAACCTATGGCATCTATGATGATTTACAAAGGTTAAGGATTATATCTGCATACTCTCTGTTCTATTGTGTTACACTTCTTTTTCCTTTTTCATACTTCTACCCATTATTTTTCAAGAAGCACCTGTCTCACAGGCATTTGTACTAACAACAGATTGTTGGACTCATGTGGTCAGAAAGATTGCATTAGGAGACCTATTTCTTACTGAGTATATTGTATCTTACTTGAAATGGTGACATGGGACAAATACAAATCAATAAACCATGGTACACAACAGTTTGTGTTATGCTCTAAGAACAGATTGCTGTGGTGATTTTAGGCGTGCAGTCAAAGGACAAGTGCTGTCACTAGATAAAGCCTGATATGATTAGATTTCACTACTCAACACCATCCAGATTCTTTCTTGAACATTCAAAATCCAAGCTATATGATTAATTTGGGATAAATTACCTGTATCATAGATTGTGAGTCTTTTTGTCTTTGTAAAAGAAATAAATAAAAGGTTTAATTCAAGGAAATGGTGGAGAGAAATAATTTTCCATGGGGTGAAAATCCACATTTATGGAAGATGGTCTTCAACTACTGTGTTTGTATTGCATTCGAAATTTTGTCTGCATTTAACTCAATGTAAACGTTATATGTGTTTAAAAGGAAAAGGGATTCTTCCGGAACTACTGCAAAGACAAGGAAATAGTACAGAGTATGTGTTGTAATAACCTTGCCCTATTTACTTTTTTGGAATGCTTTGGAAAATGTTCTGTGAAGCACATGTTCAATCATTCCAGTTAGTGTGTATTTTAACGAATGTGTCAAGTTAGGCATGGGCTCAAGTTATCATGCTAAATCAGAGTCTTTGAATAGGTTAGAAACAGAAGGTTCCCTAAAATTCTGGAACTGACAATTTAAATGACACATTAAAAAGAAAAGAAAATGCTGACAAACAGGTCAAAATAGCTACAGCAGAAGCTCTTCAGTAAGAGCAGGAAAGGTTAAGCTGATGAGGAAGAGTGTATCCAAAAAGTGTAAAGCACCTGCAAAAGAAAGCACTTGGCAGAAGAAAAATGGGTTGGTGGCAGGAGAGAAATGTAGACATCAATGGGCCAAAGCTGTGCATATCATGGGAGACAAAGGAGAAGCTGTGAAACTGCACTTCCTCCCTCTCTCTCTTCCTCTCTCCTGTCCTTCCCATTCCTTCCTTCCTCCCCTCTCCCCATCCAGTGTTTATGCATGCGACTCTGAAAAGAAATCTTGGTTCAGTTAAGCAAATTGGAGCTATGGCACCAATGTCAACTGAACCTTCTCGACTTTGTCACTTGTGTGGCCAGGAGGAAGATGAGTTGAACATGACTGAACACTTCAGGCACAACTCAGTGCTCAAATGTAGGTAGCTAGTGTCACTTCTGCTACCTGAGGATACCCCACCTGGGCTGCAGTAGCAACTCCAGGAGTGCATTGGTCTTCTGCAGGACCTGCCAGCTCCATGGCTTAAGTACCCCTGCATAACTCAGAGGCCTACAAGCCCATGATAAGGAATCCAAACTGCACCCTAAATTCAATCATCATATTTATCCAGAATATTGGAGCTATTGACAACTATTGTTTCAATTAATGGTCAAAAGCTGTATGTACAGATAATCATACATTTGTGCTAAAGGGTCATCAGTAGGAAATTGTACAGCTACAACGTTAATTTTTTTACCATGTCTACATAGTAAAATTTAGCAGATCTACATACACTGGTCTATTCAGTATAATTTAATGTTGCTTCTACGAATATTATACATGGTTCTTAAGTCCAATATCTCCAATTTCAATTTAAAGAAATTATTTTGCCAGAGGAAAATGTCTCTTTTACTAACCATAAGAAGATATTTAGTGCTCAGGACAATTACAGAAATTTTCAAGTTACCAGATTGTTTGGGTCAGCGTCAAGTGTTAAGCCATGCTGTACAGACAGAGCTGTACTCCACACACTAGTGCGTTATTAAATTTCTGGAAAGTAATGAACTGGCACTAGAAGTGAAAAGGAGAAAAACCAGAAATGTGGAATGGCCCCTTATTCAGGAAACTTTGAAAATGTGCAACCATAATAGCTGTGGTGAAGTTCCTTTAAATGAGACCTTGGTATGCTGTGGAATAAAGTCAAAATAGAAGACTGGGGCATTCCAAGTCATACTGAATAAATGCATACATTGGGCCAAATTGTGGTCTTATTCACAAGGGAACATTTTTTTCCCCTTTTCAATAAATAAAAAAAAAAGGAGCTGAGAACACTTTAAGATACAGGACACAAATGTGTAATTATTCTTGGCTAACATGGTAGCTGTTGATCATTTAATGAAACCATAATTACCATATAATGGCAGGGTATTTATGTGACAGATTACTACATTATTACAGGGTAAGTGCATGATTATTTCTGTCCTCAAAATCAGAATAAAAAACACATGGAAGTGGAAAAATAAGTTGAAAAAAGAGGGGGGGGAAATCTGAATTTCCCAATGCTACTCCCATATTGTTACTCCATCCCAACCTCAATCACACAGTGATGGCAATGGCCACCAGCATTCATGATG